>NW_012114866.1:1175991-1187964 GCF_000951035.1 Colobus angolensis palliatus | reverse complement strand
AATTATTTCTCTTGGCTGTGGATAGACAGGATCGGGTTTTTAGATGTAGTAACAAGAAGATTAGATTTTTTAAAAGAAAACTTCAGCATCAGTGTGGAAGGTGTATTGTAGAGAGCAAAGGACAATCCTGAAAGTAAGACATTATTTAGCATAGATAGGAGGAAATAAGGGCCTGAACAGGAGCAATCAGCAATGAATACAGAATGGAAGTGATGAACAACAGGTGAGAAGAAAACTAGGTGGATAATATAAGAATGCATTTCAGTCATTTAACTTTTGTTCCCATCAATTGTGCATTCTATGAGATGACCTACAACACCTATGCTTTAAAAAATTTTTGTATTTTTTCTGTCACTGATTTTTTATATATATATATATATATACACACACACACACACACACACACATTATGTTATAGAAACATTATATATATATATATATTTATTTTCTGGAAAATATATATATATATTTACTTGCTGGAAAAATAAGATGCAACTCTCCAGGCATGTGAGAAACACTACCCAATGCTTGGAGACAGTATTTTTATACCCCAAACTAAACATTCTGCAGGTAGTTTTAGGTACCAAATTGCCCTCTAAATTAAGATCCAACTGCTTCTTGTGGAATACATCAAATCTAATTTCCCCATCAAAATAACATGTTTATGTCAGTGATTTCTTTACTGAAACCAATCAGTGATCTCCTGGAACTCCTATTAAGAAAATGCTCCTGAGTACTAACAAAATAGAGGATAGCAAATGAGCTGAAATTACTTTTAACTTTTATCAAATATGTGATATAAAGATGTTAATGTTTATTAACATAGCTTCATCTTAAAAGCTTCTTCAAGGCTCAGATGTTTATAGCTGTAAGAATTCTGTGTGATAATTTATTTTATATCTTTTGCTTTAGACATGAGACCATCATTAACAGGGAAGAAATAAACTGATGTCAAAAAGAAAGAATATGTATATTCTTTGTATTTTCCAATGAAATGCTAAATTAATTTCGTGCACAGAAAGAAATTCAGCATGACACATATAGCTTTATCTTTCCATGACTGTCTTCATACATTTTGAGTTATAGTCATATCAAAAAACTTGATTTCCCTTAAACACAATATCCACTGCCCCATTTGCCTTACTTTTATACATGCTGTTATCTCTAATAGGAACATAATCTTATTTCCTGCTTGTTTAATTAATGCTTATTTTTTCCAGTACTCAAGTAGGTATTACCTCCTGTGAGAAGCATTTCTTGATTTTCTTCTATGTCTAACATGTATTAAGTGACCTTATTCGGTGTACACATAATACACTATGCATAACTATTCAACAGGTATAATATTATAAAGATAATATTAGTTTAAGATGCTGTGTTAGTTTGTGTAACTTGAATAAGCTTCTGTAACAAATAGATCATAGGAGGCATAGTGGCTCCAAGATAAATGGATGCTTTTTTCTCACCTACCTCATAGTTCAACTTGGGTGGCTCTGCTTCACACAGCATAACTTACAAAGCCCTGCTTCTTTCATCCTATGGCCCCTGCTTCCCCTAGCTTTTCACTGATATCTGCATCCATCAGGCAAGAGTGAAGAGTTGGTGAAGGAGATATAGCTTCTTCTTAAATGTCTTTGTCCAGAAATTGCACATATCACTTCTACTTGCATTCTAGTGGTTAAAACATCATCATTTGGCCTGAAGTAGCTAAAAAGGAAGCTGTGAAATGGAGGCTTACTCTGTACATAGGAAGAAGAAAGACTGATTTATCTTGGAGAGCTAGCAGCAACATTAAACTGAAAATAATTAAACTACTACATTAGTCAAGCTTTGGGTGGGTATGCCCAGTGGGAACAGGGAACAGCGTGTTTTGGTAGGGCCAACACATTGGTATGACGAGTGTCACATATCTGGAATCAACAGTTCTAACTGATCAATTTTTCTTCCTTTTTCTCTTTCCCTTTTTGGAAGTTCGGCTTTCAGATGTACACAACACGTGGGCAGTTGTCAGTGGCATGTAGGGATCCAGCTATGAACCAGCATATTAATACAGGGAAATTAAATTTTGGGGTTGTGCTTTCTAAATGTCCTTTTCTTCACCCTTCTTCCTGCCCTCTTTTACCTCCTTCCTTCCCTACTTCTCCCCTTCCTTTGTGTACACCTTTTAGCTGGTACACCCAATATGGATGTCAGTCAAGGACACTGCTTTCTACTGTCATGGTAAGGAGTTTGTTAATACCGGCAGGACTGAACAAATTAGGAAATTCATTTAGGGTAGTGGAAAACATATTTCTCATTATTGAAAATGGGACTTATGAATATGGAAAGGAGATAGTTTTGGAATGCAAGTAGAAGCACCAGTGTGCACAATGACCAAATATGATAGAGCTCCCGTTAAAATTAAAATAAAATATAGAAACATATAGATATATGCATATGTGCATAATATTTGTATATATAGATTTGCTTTTTTAAATTTAATTGTTTTTAACTTTTATTTTAGGTTCACTGGTACACATGTGGGTTTGTTATATAGGTAAATTGGGTGATGCAGGCGTTTGGTGTACAGATTATTTCACGCTCAGATGATGAGCATAGAACCTAATAGTTTTTTTATCTTCACCCTCCTCCCACTCTCCACCCTCAAGTAGGCCCCAGTGACTGTTGTCTCCTTCTTTGCATTTATATGTACTTAATATTTAGCCGCCACTTATAAGTGAGAACCTGTGGCATTTAGTTTTCTATTCCTGTGTTGGTTCACTTAGGATAATGGCATCCAGGTCCATCCATGTTGCTGTGAAGGGCATGATCATTTTATATTTTATGGTTGCATAGTATTCCATGGTGCATATGTACCACTTTTTTAAAAATCCAGTTTATTGTTGATGGGCACTTAAGTTGATTCCATATCTTTTTCATTGTGAATAGTGCAGAAATAGATTTTTTTTAATCTCATTCTCTTTAGAGGACATACATGCAATTACACTGTAGTCACAAGGAGCACATATAGTGTCCCATTATTTGTTTCTAGATACTAAGGGGTCAGAGCTTCCTGGGGAAGAGTACTTGACTCCAGGGCTGAGGCAGGGAAAATACAAGATGATCTGGAACATCCTGTAGTGCCAGAGGTACTCTAGGGGCATGTCCAAAAGACATAAGAACCAGTTGAAAGAGCTTCCACTAGCCAAGTCTGGGACAAATTGAAATAAGTGATAATTGACCAAGCAGGAGCATCGCCATCTTGGACAAGCACTGCCATCTTAAAGTTCCCCTTGATCAAAAATCACCTAAATCCAAAGGGCATCAGCCTAATGAGTAAGGTCAGCATGACCATAAACCATAAATGACATCTCCGATCAGAAACATTCCAACTGTAAGATAAACCTCTCCCTGACCAGAGACATGCCAGCCCTGAGATAACCTCCCCTCCAACCAGAGACATTCCAACCCCCCATTAAACTTCTCCCCCACCAAGAAACGTTTCAAGTCTGTAATAAGCTCCCTCACCCTAAAATCAGTACATACTCTTAGTCTATAAGAGACAGCACTCCTGGCCAAAAGCGGCCAGAAGCCCCTCTCAGGTTTATTATTCTTCAAAATAAACCTGTCTTTGACTGTTGAGCCACTTTTTGTGTTTCTTTCCTTTCTTTAACTCTTACAATAATAATGACCAGTTACAATATTTTGAGTAAAATAAGAATTCATGAGATTTTACTAACATAAATGGATACATATATAAATTGGGGGTGGTGCTGGAATTGGAAGGGAATTCTTCCATGCCAACTAACCAATCTACAAAGAATTATGGAATTAGGAGATTACCACTTGACAATCATCAGTGAAAACTGATTCAGGCAGAATTCATCAATGAATGCCAAATCTGGTGTGTAAAAGACTGATGAAAAATGGAGTATTCACATAGTCTCAAAGTAACTTTCCATAAATGCATGTTGATTTATTTATTAATAACATACTTATTAATTAACTTTCTAGTGTAGAAATCTCACAGGCACCATTAATTAAATAATAAATGTTACCATCATCAATAATGAAACAAAATCAGCGTGTGTACCTTCTGTATACACACTGCAAAGAGGTCAATGTCACTTCTGTGGTATTCTTGCCAAAAACGTACAAATTCTTAAATATAACAAACATTACAAATGGAGTCACATTCTACACAGTAACTATGGCTAATTTTTAAAAATGTTAGGATCCTTAAAGACAAAGAAAAAATAAGGAACTATTCCAGATTGAAAGGTATTAAAGACATATAACAATGAATGGAAGTACTGATTATGGATTGGTTAGTGGGTCTATAAAGGGTATATCTGGGATAACTGGGAAAATGTAAGTGGGGTCTGTGGACTAGAAAATAATATTACATCAATACTTGTTTACTGATTTTGATGGATACATTGGGCCTATGTGGCAAAATGTTCTTGTGCATAGGAAATATATATTGCAGAATTAAGAGGTGTGGTAAGAAGAATAATAGCCCCTAAAGGTATCAGGTTCTGAAACCTACACCTGTTTAAGTGTTATCTTATAATAAATAAGGTTCTTTTCAGATGTGAGTAAGGTAATGATTTTGAGACTGGAAGATTGTCTTGGATTGTTCAGGTGGGCCCTAAAATACTACCACAAGTGCTCTTTTCAGAGAGAGGCAAAGGGACACTTAACCCAGATAGAAGAGGAAAAGAAAATGTGAAGATGGAAGCAGAAATTGGGTTAATATGGGGGCAAGCTAAGGAACATTGATAACCAATATCAGTTGAAAGAAGCAAGGAACAGATCTCTCTCTGGAGGAGACCCCCATCCTGCAAATACCCTGATTTCAATCCAATGAGGCTAATTTTGGATTTCTGGTCTGCAGAACTATAAAAGAATGAATCTATGTTGTTTAAAGCCACCAAGTTTGTTGCAATTTGTTAATGCAGCCACAGGAAACTAATACAAGGAGTAATGGGGTATCATAATGGAAACTTACTCTTAACTTTTTCAAAACAAGAGAAATGTTAACAAGGAAATGTGGGTGAAAGTTATACAAGAGCTCCCTATATTTTTTCAATTTTTATGTAAATTTTAATTTACTGAATAACGCTTTTAAAATTTTAAAAATTAGAAGATTAAGTAAAGGTTAAAAGCTATTGCCTGGGTAACATGAAATGGGAGGAAGATCAACACTTTCTAGAGGGATTCAGACACTAAATATCCACTATTTCATCCTCCCGAGATGTTGGCCTTTATCCTAAAGCTATTTATTTCCTAGTTCTAAAGTGGCTGTAGTATCTACAGATATCATATTTGTTTTCAAGATGAGAAAGAAAGTAGAGAAAGATGATAAAGGTTCATGTCAGTTGAACCTGTGTCTTTTTATCAAGAATGGAGATGTTGTTTTAGATATCTCCAGAAAATATTTGTTTAATTCTCAGTAGCCAGAACTATACCCAACTGTGAGGGAAGCTGTGAAGGTAGGCATTTGCTTTCCCAGCATCTTGAGTAGATATGAAAATGGAGAAAAAGATTGAAAAACATCTGTTGAGTTGGCTAACAGTGTTAGCTCCCTGCAATAGAGATAGATAGATAGATAGATAGATAGATAGATAGATAGATAGATAGATAGATAGACAGACAGATAATCTGTATTTAGAGAGCCTAGCACAACGCTTTAAATACACGTTCAATAAATGCTTATAATATTAATTGGTGTATGTATAAATCATAAATGGATGAATTAATGAATATTATATTCCAAGTTTATATTAGCCATGTAAGTATATGTCAGTTATTAGAGCATAGTCCACAACATAGAATCATTTCAGAATTAATACCCTAGGCCATCATTTGTGTTTCAGTTTGTAAGTTTTACATTCTATCATGATTTTTTTGTCTACAGATTTTCTTTGGTGTGCCCAATTTTATGGTATTACATTAAAACCATATCAAGTTTTAGCAGGAATTGTTATAAAAATCTCTTATCTCTCATCTCTTTGATATCTTCTCTCTCACCCCATTAAATAAGGTAAGTAAGTAGGAACATACAAGAAAGAAAAATAGGAAAGACAAAACTTGGTAAATAATTAGGTTAAGAAGTGATTCATAAGAAGTATTCAATCAACATTCTGAAGACCCTATCTTAGATAATTGCAGTGGATGGGAATATCAAACACAGGAAGATAACTAAGAAGACATATTACATAAAATTGATGAGTGCTGTTTTAGACATAAGGAGTTTGATGTGTCAGTGGGACATCTTTGTGCAAATAAGTATGTATTTGAGAATTAGACATTTAGGACTTAAACTAAGAGAAGTTAGAACAAGAGATAAGTTTGGTATTCTTCTGCAGGTAGGTACGAAACCTCGTGAATAGATAAAATTTCTCAAATATGTCATATAAAGTATAAGGAAAGAGGACTATGAATAAAATCTTGACGTTTCACAAACCATGATGGCAGCCAATTCCAGCACTGGGAGAAACAATCTGGTATAGAGGAAGGGAGTGAGAAGACATAATTTCTTTTTCTAATACAAATTCAATATGCAATTTACATTAATGCTTCTCAAACTGTAGTGTGAACAAAAATTATCTTGAAGTCTTGTTAAAACACAGATTTCCAGGTCCTATTTCCAGATATTCTAATTCAAGGGCTTTGAAAGGATGCCAGTGAGTTTGAATTTCTAACAAACTCTTACATCATGCTGATGCTTCCCACCTAGGACCACCCTTCATTATATCTCAAGGATCTAAATTAAACCTTCTTACCCACAGTGTGGCCCATGGGCCAGAAACATTGGCATCACCTGGGAGCTTGATGGAAATGTAAAATCCTAGGCTCCAACCCAGATCTACTGAATCAGAAACTGCCTTTTAGCATTATCCTCAGTTGACTCATATGGGCATGAATGTTTATGAAGCACTGCCATCTAAATGTATTATATAACATTTTGTTTCATTTTCACATCTGTTAAAATGACAATGTTGGTCTCATTTTGATTCCAACATACTATGAGGTAAAAAATTAGGATTTGAAGCCAAACATTGATAAATGAATTGTGCCTCCATTAGCCTTGGTTTCCCCATGTATAAAATGGAGATCATAATAGTGTCCTCCCTTGGTTGTAACAAAAATGAAATAATGTTATAAATATAATGTGCCTAGCTTCCATTTGAACAGAGAGCTATGCTCTGACATTGGTTTTACACTTTTACATGAATACTCAGGTTGCAGCTAGCACAGGGCTGCTTGTGAAATTGCTTATTTGTTATGTTAGTTCCACCTATTTGATTAGTTAATTTGGTAAATTTAATGATGCTTTAAGTGAAATTATTCCAGTTAATGATTATTGATTTTAACCTCAAGAAGAGGAAAATAAAATTGATTCCTAGGTAATCACAACTTAAAATACTTACATTGAGTGTGTGCAGATATTGACTGATTAAATATAATGAATATTTAAAATCTTATATAAAATTGTGACCAAGTTGGAGAGAATCAAATTGTGGCTGTGAGAGTAATTAGAACAAAAATTGAGAGATGGCTGGAGTGTACTTTGGTCTCGTGAATCTTGCGAATCTACCATTTCCTTTCTTTTCTTCAATGTCACTTTTTGAATTTCTCAAATAGAACTATGGTAGCCTGAATCTTATCTTCCAAAGCCTTTGTTTCTTTATCTAATAAATAGAGATAATAATATCTAATACATGGGGTTGTTATAAGAAAATTTAAAAATCCAAGTGCTGAACACAGGGCTTGGCAAAAAAAATGAATTAATTGCTATTATTATGTAAATTTTACCCATAATTGATTTGAGGAGGAGGTTGATCATACTGAGTTTTTCAACATTGTATTCTTTAGGATTAGTAGCACTCTATTATACACAGAAGCAACACTCAATAATTGTTTGCTGAACTGAGCATCTGGAGTAAGTTTTTATATTGTGCTAGTTGTAATTAAGCAGTAAATCTGACACACACACAAATATTTTCTCAGATACAAAAATGGAAGATCTTTTAACACTGCTAGTGAAGACTTACTTCCTCCAAAGCTTTTCTATAAATACAAAAAAATACTTAGGTATGCTGATTTTTCCTGCGTACTTAGCATGTTACCCTTAAATAATACTGTTGGAAAGAGAAAAAATGAATAATTTCGTCCTTAGTAAACTAGTCAATATTGGAGGAGAAACTCTCAGTTTACTTTAATTTTCTAATAGATCAAATAAAATTCTATTTCTCATGTGGGGAGAATTAGAGTCTAGAAAGATTTTATTCTCAAATAATAGATTTATTTGAAGAGATTAAAGTAAGTCTTTGTCAAAATGAAGGAAGATTTTTAAATGAATTTGAGAAATTCATTCCAGGTGATTAAATATAAAATATTTTCTTTTATATTATTTTATGTATGTACGTACATATGTATGTATGTATTATTTATTTATTTATTTATTTAGAGACAGAGTCTCGCTCTGTCACGCAGGCTGGAGTGCAGTGGCACCATCTCTCTCGGCTCACTGCAAGCTCCACCTCCCAGGTTCACTCCATTCTCCTGCCTCAGCCTCCTGAGCAGCTGAGACCACAGGCACACCCCAACATGCCTGGCTGATTTTTGTATTTTTTGTAGAGACAGGGTTTCACTGTGCTAGCCAGGATGATTGCGATCTCCTGACCTTGTGATCCGCCTGCCTCAGCCTCCCAAAGTGTTGGGATTACAGGTGTGAGCCAAAGTCTTTAAAAAACTGAACTCATTAATAAAAATAAAGTTCCATTCACAATGCAGAAATTTAAATTTCAAAAGTATTATCTACTTGCTATTAGCTATGAAGGTCTTGAATATTTGAAGTGGTGTCATATGCAAGAATTTGAGACTACCTCAAAATAAATGACCACAGCAGGTAAGAAGCACATTTCTGCAAGTGAAAGATTAAGATTTTAATTCAAGCTTTCATATTTTGTTGCCATGTATTCAAGGAGAAGTCACTTGCTATGGAGGGAAAGACAGATGAAACATGCTTAGAATTCCCTCAAAATTCTGTGCTTCTTATGACAATTGACATGAATGGTACTTGACATCAAAATGCCCTGGTAAAGATAGGTAGAGAGAACAAATACTTTCTCTTGCACATCAGCACACCTCCCTTATCAACACATAGAAACTCATAATAATCTTGCACAAAATTGTTCTATTAACTTTTCATTCAGCATTTCTGCTTATACATCCTTAAGAATATCATCTACTTTATTGGATATCATATAGAAAATTCTGCACATTTTCATTTGTAGTAGATCAGTTTCTGCTCCACGTGTCGCCAATATTCCTCACAATTAGCCAGCTCTAAAATACAAGATAAATAAGTCCTAGGTATTTACTGTTCAAACATAGTGCCTATAGTTAATGCTGTATTGTACACTTAAACACTTGCAAAGAGGGTAGATCTTATGTTAATTGTCCCATCATAAAAAGTAATAATAATAAACAAGAAAGCTGGAAGAAACTTTTGCAAACGATGGATATATTTATGGCATTGGTTGTGGTGATGGTTTCATGGGTATATATTTACCTCCAAACTCATCAGGTTGTATCCATTATTTATGTACAGCACGGGTATCTAATCTTTTGGCTTCCCTGGGCCACATTGGAAGAAGAATTGTCTTTGGCCACACATCAAATACACTAACATTAATGATAGCAGATAAGCTGAAAAAAAAAAAAAAGAAAAAGAAAAAAGAAAAAAAAACATAATGTCTTAAGAAAGTTCACGAATTTGTGTTGGGCGACATTTAAATCCATCCAGTCTCATGTGGTTTACAAGGCTATGGGTTGGACAAGGTTGATGTATAGCATTTTGTATGTCAAGAAATTAAATTTAAAAAATGTTGAAAAAATCAAATCAAATGTTGATGTTGGAGAGAAAAAAAAAAAGCAGTTAATATTTTGAGCACCTTACATGTGCCAGTAAACATAGAAAAAGCTTTCCGTTGTGTCATAGAATTCTCCCATCCTATATTAAGTATCTATTATCTCCATTTTGCTAATGAGGTAACTGATGCTCAGAGTAGGTAATTTGTCAAAGACATACATCCAGTGAATGGAAGAACTGAGATTCAACGCAGGATTTCTAACTTCAATTTATATTTCTTTAAGACTGCACTCTTTACTGTGTAAGAGAAGACATAAATACTATACAGTGTATCAAAACCCTTCATTTATCTCCTACCATCTTTAAAACAGTCCTAGTTTTAAGAAAAATTCATTTCACAAAGAGCCATAATTTTTCATCTTCTTGTTCAGCAATGCAGTTTCATTCCTGATGCTACTATTAACTCTTAAATAATCTAAACCTAATGAATAATGCAAAAGTCACAGGCAGGTGAAAGGAGAATTAGGGCCTTGGAATTCTCCTGTGATTGAGTAATTAGTTTACTCTGACAGAAACCAGTCTTTTAAAACAATAGGAGCCTCTCAAGTCATGGAGGATCTAACTAGTCTCACCGTCATGATTTCAAAATGCTAGGAGGGTTTATTGAACTTTTGATTCCAAAACGTAAACAAAATGATTTTTTTAAATACTGGAACCAAATATTTACTGGAATAAGAAACTGCACATTTATTCTCTAACTTAAATATTAATACACATATCAAGTGATAAATGTTCTGTGAGTCTGACATAAATTTCCAAGTCATTACCTTACAGGTATTACAAACATATTAATCCTTGCTAGGAGACTATTTTATTTGCGTCAAGACTCTTTAGAGATGTCTGATTATTGCTGATCTGTTTGGTGAGCATACCATGTCATTTGCTTTTATTCAGGGCCCATCTTACTATTTGTAGAAAAGCCTTCAGCTTTGCCCAAAGTTGCCTTTTGCCTCATCTCTTTAATATTCTAGTTCTGACTTTCTCTGTGCTTAGGTCTGATGCTTCTGTGAATTCCTGTCTGTGATTTTCCTGTGCTGCAGTAGAGAGAAGCATTTTATACTCCTTTTTTTTGGTAGAAAAAAATCACTCCCTAATAGGGGTTTGAGCTGAAATCAATGAGTAACTGAGCAGACATGTGAGACGGATATTAACATATTTTTTTTTTAACACTGCTGCTCTCGAGTCATGGTCCTTTCTAATTTCCAGATTCTTATTGAAGACCCCACATTGGCCTAACCAGGACAAAAAGCTTAGAAATCTAAGGCATTTTATTGCATGGGCTATTTACCCAATAAAACTATACAATTTTAAATGTTGGAAGTAAAGAAATGTGGGAGATTCTGAAGATATGATCATTGGGAGAGAAACAGAGTCTTGGTGTGCGGAGGTTGGATTTTGCAGACTTCTATCCACAGACTAATTCTTCAGTGCATATTTTTAGAATTGCTTCCTAGTTTTATAATTGAAAAAACACAGCTGAAAATATTGGAAATATTAACCAGAAGTACCATATCTCTATTTCCTACTCAATTTAAATGGCTAAAAATAAGAATTCAAATTTAGGTAAATATATTCTGATTAGTTAACAAAAAATAAATTATATCTAGGCAATGCTTGTTAATGAAATTAAGAGAGTCCTTAGTGAATTTGATTTCTGAACATTTAGCAGCTGAGAGAACTATTGATGTCCTCAACTTAACAACTACCTCATGTTGGTGAACTATCTAAAATCTAAGAAAGATCTAAGAAACGCATTACTAAAAGGTTATTTTAATTAAATAAAAGTGTTCTTATTTTTTCTAGTAGCTTACCCCTTATAAAAATGATATGACCTGGCCGGGCGCTGTGGCTCACTCCTGTAATCCCAACACTTTGGGAGGCCGAGGTGGGTAGATCATGAGGTCAGGAGATTGAGACCATCCTGGCTAACATGGTGAAACCCTGTCTCTATTAAAAAACACAAAAAATTAGCCAGGCGTGGTGGCAGGTACCTGTAGTCCCAGCTACTTGGGAGGCTGAGGCAGGAGAATGGTGTGAACCCGGGAGGCAGA
>NW_012114866.1:1108031-1175941 GCF_000951035.1 Colobus angolensis palliatus | reverse complement strand
ATATGTATATATGTATACATGTGTGTAATATGTATAATATATAATCTATAATAGTGTGTATATATGTATACATGTGTGTAATATATAATATATAAATATGTATATGTGTGTACATGTGTGTAATATATAAATGTAAAATACATGTGTGCATATACACATGTATACACATCTGTACATATATAGTTTTATATATGTATACATATATGTATTTTATATAGGTATACATATGATCATACATATATACATATATATTTTTATATACATATATGTATTTTATACATATTATATATATAACACCTGACCTGTAGTAGCTTAGTTAATAGTATCATATCAATTGTTTGGTACATATATTTATTATATACATATTATATATATAACACCTGACCTGTAGTAGCTTAGTTAATAGTATCATATCAATTGTTTGGACAAATGGTGATGTAAAATATCATTAAGGAAAACTGAGGGAAGGATATACAGAAATTTATCTTAATTGGCACCTAAAGAGTTCATGTGCATAGTAACTACAGTTAGGCTCCACCTATTGCCGGATTGTTTTGATCAACAACAAATCATATACGCAAAGGTGATCCCGTAAGATTATAATGAAGCCGAAACATTCCTATTGCCTAGTGATGTCACAGTCATTACAATGTCATAGTGCAACTCATCACTCGTGTTTGTGGTGATGCTGGTGTACAAACCTCCTGTGCTGCCAGTCTCATAAAAGTCTTTTTTTTAGTATCTCATAAAATCTAACACATACAGTTATGTACAGTACCTAATACTTGTTAATGACAATAAATCACTGTTACTAGTTTATGTACTTCTGATAATATACTTTATACTTTTTACCATTATTTTAGAGTATACTCCTTCTACTTGTGGAAAAAGTTACCTATAAAACAGCCCCAGGCAATGCATCAGGAAGTATTCCAGAATAAGACATTGTTACCATAGGAGGTAATGGCCCAATGCATATTATTGCCCCTAAAGATTTTACAGTGAGAAAAGATGTGGAAGACAGTGATATTTATGGTCCTGACTACTTGTAGACCTAAGCTAATGTGTGTGTTTGTATCTTAGTTTTTAACAAAAAGTTTAAAAATAAAAACTTGTAAAGGTATTAAAAAGCTTATAGAAAAGGGATATAAAGAAAATAGTTTTGTACAGCTCTACAATGTGTGTGTGTTTTAAGCTGTCATGATAATCAAAAACTTAAAGTTTATAAAGTAAAAAAGTTACAGTAAGCTAGTTTATTATTGAGAAAAAGGGGTTTTAATAAATTTAGTATGGCCTAAGTGTACTGTGTTTATGAAGTCTACAGTAGTATACAGTAATGTCGTAGGCCTTCACATTCACTTACCACTCACCAACTCGACAGAGCAACTTCTAATCTTTCAAGCTTCATTTATGGTAAATGTCCTATACGGGTGTACTACGTTTTATCTTTCATATTGTATTTTTACTGTACCTTTTCTATGTTTGTATATGTGAACACTTATCATTTTGTTACAATTGCCTATAGTTTTCACTAATCGGCTGTACAGATTTGTAGCCTAGGAGCTAGGCCATACCACATAGAGTAAGTGTAGGGTAGGCTATCCCATCTAGGTTTATGTAAGTACACTCTATGATGTTCACAGGATGAAACTGCCTAATGTTGCATTTTTCAGAAAGCATTTCCACTGTTAAGTGACATATGACTATATATGTGTATTATGCAGCTAATTAGCAATATCTTTATTCTCCTAATTCTGAGAGTTGCCTTACTAAATTTAAATAAAGATTATAAAATTAGACTAAATGATATTCACTTTAAACTTGTAAGACCTATATATTTTTAATCAAAAAGGGTCAAAAGTCTATGTAACATTCAGATGGTTTATTATAGCTATAGGAGAAAGAAAGGTATTTATTTGAATTACAGCACTGGTGGGGAAACAGAGAGAGAGCACTTGGATGTTTTCAATTTCCAGGGCATCATATACTAAAGAATCATTCCATTTAATTTCTTCAAATCTCAAGAACACACACCAGGAAAATCATGAAAATAAATTTTATATTGTTATCAATGATATTTTTAAAATGCCATTTTAATAATTTGACTCACTTTTTTTCTAATCACAGTATTATGTGTATCATCAATCTGGTACTCAATTTTACTCCATTGCACTTAATCATTTATTAAGTCCTTTGATATCAGGTCAAGTCTAAGAAATAAATACACAAGAGCCATAAATGCCACTCTAAAGGAATAAAGCCTGCCATCCCATTCTCACACCCAATTCTCTTAACCTTACCATGTTTTTAAAGATTTAGTTGCAGTATCATTTCTCTGGCAAAACTATTTTCATACCCACAACTCTAAAGGTTAGATGCCACACCTCATACTCCTACATGTATAACCGATTTTCTTTATTTATTTTTCCCCAGACTCTGGCAAATTTTAGGTACTTAATAAACATCCTTTCAATGATTTCATTTTAGTCATAATTAAGAGAATGGATACAATAATAGGTGATTCTTCTGGGTATAAACTAAGAGGCAAGCTATTAGAGAAATATTCCCTAAAGCAATGAAGATAACTAAAGGCACAATTTATTGTCTGTGGATCTCAGCAGAGCTTACTCCACGAGTCCTTGTATATTGATCTCATGAAACCTCAAACATGCTTGGGACTATGTTTTAATAAAAAATGCTTTCTGACATAAAATAAATTATTAATCAAAATGAAGCCCTAATCATACCAAGAACACCAAATGTTTCACTTTTCCATATTAAGTTTAGATTCAGCAGTTTTCAAACATGGCCAACGATGCCTTTGGTGTCCCCAAGACACTTTCAGAGGATCTGCAATTTCAGTATTATTATAACAGCAATACTAAAGCATTGTTTGTCCTGTTCCACTGTATGGACGCTTGCAGATGCAAGTGTGCACATCAATCAATGTCCAATAGGGTTAGCTAACAAAATATTACAAGTGAAAATCAGAGTAAGTTATCAAAACATAACTGCCAGTGGATCTAAAATGCAAAATTACAACATCAATCATTTATACATTGCTGATAGTAGTATAAAATGGTACGTCCACTCTGAAAAACATTTTGGCAGTTTCTTAACAATAATAATAAATAAACACTCCACTGTCATACAACCGACCAGTTGCAATCCTGGGCATTTATTCTAAAAAATGAAAAAATGTATTTACATATAAATGTTTACACAAATGATTATGGTAGGCTTATTACAGATATCCTTTAATGCATGAACTTTTAAATGAACTGTGGTACGTCCATCTCATGGAGTACTATTAGGTAACAATAAAGAACAACCTATTTATAGATATATATATATGTATTAACATATACAACAACTAATATAATCTCTAGAGAATTATGCTAAGTGAAAAGCCAAAGGTCATATATTGTATGGTTCCATTTATATAACATTCTTGAAATGACAATATTATAGAAATGGAGAACAGGTTGGTGGTTGACAAGGTTCAGAAAAGAGAAAATGGAGGAAGTGGATGCAGCTATAAAAGGATAACATGAGGTTTCCTAGTGGTGATGGAACACTTCTCTTTCTTAACTGTATTAATGTCAATATCCTGCTGGTGATTTTATACTATAATTTTGCATTTTTATATTTTCCTTGGAAATAAATCTTTAGGAAAAAAGTGTCTATTCAACTCCTTTGCTCATTTTTATTTGGGTTACTTGTTCTTTGCTATTAAGTTGTATGGGCTCCTTATACATTTGGGGTATTAAACCCTTCCTAGATACATGGTTTGCAAATATCTTCTTCCAAACCTTAGGTTGCCTTTTATTTTGTTGCTTGTTTCCTTCTCTATACAGAAATTTTCGTTTAATATAGTCAGATGAGTTTATTTTTTCTTTTTATTTTCTTTTTTTATTTTTTTTTGCTTACAGTCTTGGTATCATATCCTCCCCCAAAAATCACTGGGAACACCAATTTCAAGAATCGTTCCCTCTAGTTTCCCTTTAGAAGGTTTATGTTTTCACATCTCACATTTAAGTCTTTAATCCACTTCTAGTTAATTTTTGTATATAAGACAAGAGTCCAGGCTGGGCAGGGTGGCTCGCGCCTGTAATCCCAGCACTTTGGGAGGCCAAGGAGGGCGGATCACAAGGTCAGGAGATCGAGACTATCCTGGTCAACATGGTGAAACAATGTCTCTACTAAAAATACCAAAAAAAAAAAAAAAATTAGCTGGGCATGGTGGCAGGCACCTGTAGTGCCAGCTACTCAGGAGGCTGAGGCAGGAGAACGGCCTGAACCCAGGAGGTGGAGCTTGCAGTGAGCCGAGATGGTGCCACTGCACTCCAGGCTGGGGGTCAGAGCAAGACTCTGTCTCAAAAAAAAAAAAAAAACAAGAGTCCAATTTCATTCTTTTGTATATGGATATCCAGTTTTCCCAGTGGCAGTTATTGAAGAGACTTTTCTTTCAGCATTGTGTGTTCTTGGTGCCCTTGTTAAAGATCAGTCAACCATGTATTTGTGAGTTTAACTCTGGGCTCTCTATATTGTGCTATTAGTAAATATGTCTGTTTTCAACTGAGTCCAGTACTTTCTAAATTAGTAGCTTTGTAATATAGTTTGAAATCAAGGAATGCCTCCAGCTTTGATCTTTCTCAAAATTACTTTGGCTATTCAGAGTCTTTTTTGGTTCTCAAAGCTAAACTGTTTTTTGTACAGGTAATGTAATATTATATATAGAAATCCCTAGAGACCCCACTGAAAAGATATGAGAACTATAAATGAATTCAGTAAAGTTTTTTTTTTTTTTTTTCTGGTTTTATTTCTGGTGCTTTTAGTTTGCTTGTTTTTTGAGACAGGGTCTCATCCTATTGTGCAGACTGGAGTGCAGTGATGCAATCATGACTCACTGCAGCCTTGACCTGCAGTGATGAAGTGATCTTCCCACCTTAGCCTCCTAAGTGGAATGACAGGCGTGAGTCACCATGCCCAACTAGATTTTTGACTTTTTGTAGTTATGTCCGTAAGTTGCCCAGGCTGGTCTCAAGCTCCTAGGCTCAAGCAACTCTTGCTTTGGCCTTCAAAAGTACTGGGATTACCTATACAAAGCACTGTACCAACCTCAGTAAAGTTTTATAATATAAAAGCAATATACAACAATCAGTTGGATTCAGTCTCTAACAACGAACTATCCAAAAAAACAAAACAAGAATATAATCTTATTCATAAACTACAAAAAGAATTAAATGCTTGGGAATACATTTAACCAAGGAGGTAAAAAGATATATACAAGGAAAACAATGAGATATTGATGAAAGATATTTTTAAAAGACACAAATAAATTACATATCCTGAGTTCCTGGATTAGAAGAATTAATATTGTTAAAATGTTAATATTACTCAAAGCAATCTACACATTAAATGTAATCCCTATCAAAATTCCAAGGGCATTTTTCATAAAAAGAAAGTGTTTTTAAGTACCTGGTAAGGTTCCTGACACAAAAACCCATTACTATTATTATTATTTATCACTTTAACTGATTATTATATATAATGGCTTTTTACAATTGCTGCAAAGTATTGATATGACAATAATAGAGACATTGTGAATCCTCTGAGAGGATCTTGGAGACACCAGAGTTAGCCATGATCATTCTTTGAAAGCCACTGAATTAAAGCATTATATAACAAAACAGTAAAACACTTTGTTGGTGTTCCTGGGATGATTAGGATTTAACTCAGATTAAGATTTTAATTTACGTTATATCAGAAGTTTTTTTATTTGTTTTGTTTTTTTACAAAATCATTGTCTCAAGTATGTATGAGGTCCCATAAGATCAAGATCCAAGGACTGGTGGGGTGAAGTTCTACTGATATCTATAGATAGAGCTTCCCTGTTACTGTATGTTATGGTTTTAGTTATCTTAATTGTTTTAGGGAAGGCTTCACCTATAGCTTGCCTCTTAATGTATCCTCAGAACATTTAACTATGTTTTCATTCCTTCCCATAACCATGACTAAAATGAAATTATTTAAAGAATGTTTATAATGTACCTATAAATTATCAAACCCTGGAGATAAAGAAATGAGGAAAATCATCTCACTGTAGAGCTTCTAACCTTTGAAAGTTGTGAGCATGAGGTGGGAACTGAACAATGAGATCACTTGGACTCGGGAAGGGGAACATCACACATCGGGGCCTATCATGGGGAGGGGGGAGGGGGGACGGATTGCATTGGGAGTTATACCTGATATAAATGACGAATTGATGGGTGCTGACGAGTTGATGGGTGCAGCACACCAACATGGCACAAGTATACATATGTAAGAAACCTGCACGTTATTCACATGTACCCTAGAACTTAAAGTATAATAAAAATAAATAAATAAAAATTAAAAAAAAGAAAAAAAGAAAAATATCCCAGAAAAATGATGATACTGAAACTAAGTTTTAAAAATCATAGAGTAATTGGAGGAGAGAATAGGAGACAGTTATTATAGCACCCACATGTATTAAGATATGAAATAAGAGATCCACCAAGAATTGGTTGTACAGAACAAAGGTGAACATATGAGTTAAAATAAGGCCAGTGACCGGGCACAGTGGCTCATGCCTGTAATCCCAGCACTTTGGGAGGCCAAGGCAGGTGGATGACGAGGTCAGGAGATCAAGACCATCGTGGCCAACATGGTGAAACCCCATCTCTACAAAAATACAAAAAATTAGCCGGGCATGTTTACAGGCACCTATAGTCCCAGTTACTCAGGAGGCTGAGGCCAGAGACTTGAACCCGAGAGGCAGAGGTTGCAGTGAGCTGAGATCATGTCACTGCACTCTAGCCTGGTGACAGAGTAAGATTCAAAAAAAAAAAACAAACAAACAAAAACAAAAAAAGAAGGCCAGTGAGGTATATGGTATAAGGTACTGAAGTGGTGTGCACTAATATTGTAGAACATATTCTTGGGCAAGGACAATTAAAGATTCTCTGGACTTGACAACTAGGATGGCTGCTGCAATCTGCAGGATGCAAATCATTTGTCATTTTCTAAATATCAGTTCTTATTTCTAATACTAAGAATGAAAAATAGTATATAGGTTGTATCAAACATGTGAAGAGTATACAGCAAAACTCAAATCTTGAA
Organism: Colobus angolensis palliatus; assembly: GCF_000951035.1. Classification (NCBI taxonomy): domain Eukaryota; kingdom Metazoa; phylum Chordata; class Mammalia; order Primates; family Cercopithecidae; genus Colobus; species Colobus angolensis. The sequence continues at coordinate 1,168,798 of NW_012114866.1, read as the reverse complement.
ATTCTAAATGATAAAATATCTATAAACGCATAAGAAGAATGATTATATATTGGGGCACTGGTCATGAAAGGGGGAAGAACCATATGGCTGCTTTCCTCACCTGAACCCTTCATCCAAAGACTTTCCAGAAATTAACATCTCCCTCAGAAATTGTCATCAAAACCATAACCAAAGAAAGAAAAAGAAAAAGAAAAAAAAAAACCTCACAAAGCAGAGACACAATAGTATATAGCTGCTAGTCAAAGTAAATATATGCTTGTATGAAATCTTACAGCTTCACATTTTTTAGGACTGTTTTAATTATCACTCAATGTATTAGTTTCACAGTTCAACTCAGCATGATAAACCCTGTGGGAGAATTTTACTACAAAATGGCCTATTTTCTATACACACAATTTGATTACAGCTGTGTCTTTATCTCTGAAATCCATGAGAAGTATGATCTTCCCTCGGAGAAGAACAATACTGATAAACTTCCAAAGGATATCTCTGAGCACTTCTGAAGAGAAGAACTGGTATTTGGTGTACCTGGGCTTCATAAGCCATGCAACATAAATCAAGTTATAACAATTCTGACACTATATATGGCTGTGACTAATTACTTGCCAAATTTGAATGATGATACATCAGGCTATCATTATACTATAGAATGATATAAAAGAGGACAACCCAATCCTAAAGTTATATGTAACCAACAACAAATCTTCTAGTTATGTAAAGCAAAAGCTGATAAAATTTAAAAGAAAAAGGGACAAAACCACATTTTAGTGGGGAACTTCTGTACTACTCTCTCAAAAATTGATAGAACTAGACGTAAAATCAGTGAGGATAGAGACAAACACGTCTAGCAAAACATGTAATTGGTATTTATAGAACATTCCATCCAACATAAGAGTACATTCTCGTTTTTAACATGCCTTTGGAACATACATTAAGATAGAAAACAAACCACAACAAACTTGAAAGACTTGAAATCATGCAGAATGTGTTGTTTGACCATAACTGAATCAAAACAGAATCAGTAACAGAAAGATACCAAGAAAATCTCAAGCACATAGATATTAAACAATACACTGCTAAATAATATATAGGCTAAAAAGGAAGTATCAAGATAATTTTTTTAATCACTGAACTAAGTTGACAATATAACAAAATTTGTGGAACGCAGCTAACACAGTGCTGAGAAATGAATAGCATTAAATGATTTTATTAGAAAAGAAAAATATCTGGATGGACGCAGTGGCTCAAACCTGTAATCCCAGCAGTTTGGGAGGCCAAGGCAGGTGGATCACCGGAGGTCAGGAGTTCAAGACCAGCCTGTCCAACATGGTGAAACCCCATCTCTACTAAAACTACAAAAAAAAATTAGCCGGGCATTGTGGCAGGCACCTGTAACCCCAACTACTTGGGAGGCTGAGGCAGGAGAATCACTTGAACCCAGGAGTTGGAGGTTGCAGTGAGCTGAGATTGCACCACTGCACTCCAGCCTGGGCAACAAGAGTGAAACTCTGTCTCAAAATTAAAAAAAAAAAAAAAGAAAAGAAAAGAAAAGAAAGAAGAGAAAAATCTTAAATCAGTAGTATTACTTTCCACCTCAAAAAAAGAGCAAAATAAAGGCAAAGCAAAGAAGAAAACAATAAATATAACAAAAATTAATAAACTTGAAAACAAAAAGTAGAGAAAATCAAGTTACTTCTTTTTTAAAAAATCAGTAAAATTGACAATCCTCTAAGAAGACTGGAAAAACAAGAGAGAGAGAGAGAGGACATGAATTCATGAATTACTGCCATCATGAGTGAAATGTGGAACATCAATACAGAGCCTTCAAATACTAAAGGAATAATAAGGGAATACTACAAATAGCTCTACAAACATATATTTGACAACTCTGAGGAAATTAATCAATTCCATGAAATGTATAAACAATCACAATTTACTCAAATACTTAAATATAAATAGGTAACTTCAACATCCTATAATTATTAATGGCATTGACTTTATAATGTAAACTCAAAAAGTCATCTCCAGGCCAAGATGGTTTCCCTGGAGAAATTTATCAAGCATTAAGAAGAGTTCAAATATATTTTATACAATCTCTTTCAGGAAAGAGAAGAGTAGGGAATACTTCCCAATAGGCTTTATGAATATAGTATATTAATGATACCAAAACCAAAGAAAGTATTCCCTGGTATGAAAACTAATTTTAAAAAATGAGAGGGGGTGGGAGAAGAAAAAATATGAGAGGGGGACAGAGAAGAAAAATAGTAAAGAAAGAAAGAGAGAGAGATGGGGGAAGTGACCAGAGAAGGAAGGAAGGAAGGAAGGAAGGAAAGAAGGAGGGAAGGAGGGAAGGGAGGGAGAAACTATCTCGCAAATATAGCCACAAAAATTTTTAAGAAAATATTATTATGTAGAATTCAGCAGTACATAAAAATGAATTCAGCAGCTTATACACCACGACTAAGTGGTATTTATTCCAGGGATGCGAGTTGGAATGATATTTGAAAATCAATCAATGTAATATGCCATATGACATGATCATATCAATGAATGTAGAGATACCATTTGACAAAATTAAACATAAATTCATTGATTTAAAAAACCCAACTCTCAGGAATATAGAAATAGAGAGAATTTACTCAGCTTGATGCCTGATAAAGAGCATCTCCAAAAAGCCAGCAGTAAATGTTATACTTCATGTTGAAAGAACAAATGCTTTAGCCTAAGATTAGGAATAAGGCAAGGATGACCCATCTTCCCATTATTCAAAATAGCACTAGATGTTCTAGCCAGTGCAACAGGCAATAAAAGTAAATAAAAGGTAAAACAAAGATTAGAGATGAAGCAATAAAACTGTTTCTATTACAAGATGGCATGATAGTCTAAATAGAAAATCCCAAGGAATCTATAAAAATACTCCTAAAACTGATAAGTGAGTTTAGCAAAGCTTCAGTATTCGTGATAAACATAACAATCAAATGTATTTTTATATACTAGCAATGAGCATGTGGACATTGAAAATAAAAAAAATTATCTACCATTTACAATCACTAAAACATGGTGTATAAATCTACAAAGTATACAGGCTTTTTCTAGATATAGACAAGATTATTCTAAAATACATATGGAAAAGTAAAGGAACTAGACTAGCTAAACAATTTTGAAAAGGAAAAATAAGTCAGTCTACCTGGTTTCAAGGTTTATTATATAATTACAGTAGTCCACAATGTGTCATACTGGCAGAGGAGTAGACACAGATCAATGGAACAAAACAAAAAAACTCAGAAATAAAACCACACAAATATGCCCAACTGATTTTTGACAAAAGTATTAAAACAATTCAATTCATAGCCTCTTTAACAAATGATATTGGAGTAAGTTATCATCAATGGGCAAAGAAAAAAGAAAAGAATCTCAACCTAAACCTCATGTCTCATACAGAAAATAATTGAAGCTGGATCATAGACTTAAATGTACATCTTGAAATTATTTTAAAATTTTAGGAAAAAATAGAATAATGTTTTCATGACTTTGAACTATGCAAAGAGTCTTAAACTTGACACCAAACACAAGATTAATAAAAGGAAAAAATGATAAATAGAGCTACAAAATTAAAAACTGCTCTGTACAAGACCCTAAAAGAATTAAAGAAAACCAACAAAAAGTAAGCTACAGACTGGGAGAAAATATTTGCAAACCACATATTCAACAAAGAATTACTATCTAGAATATAGAAAGACTTAAAACTCAGTGGTTAAAAAGAATGCCCATTAGTATATGGACAAAGTACTGGTCAGACATTTCACTGAAGGGAATATACTGATGAAAAAAAAGCACATTAAAAATTCCAACATTATTAGCCACCAGGGAAATGCAAATTAAAACCACAGTGAGAGAGCACTATAACCTTAGCAGGATGGCTAAAATGAAAAATCAATAAATAAAACTACCACCAGTCATTTATACATTATTCATGAAAATGTAGAATAACCTAACCACTCCAGGAGACAATATTGAGGTTTCTTGGGGGGAAAAAATTACCAAACTACATTTTCCACTATCATACAATCTGGCAATCATTCTCCTGGGCATTTATGCTAGAGAAATGAAAACTTCTCCTTCCACACAAAAAAAGTGCTAGAATGTTCACAGCAGAATTATTTGTCATAATCAAAAACCAGAATCAGATCAGGCATCCTTCGACTGGTCAATGTTTAAACTTCAATGGATGGTATATCCATATCAGGGGATAGAGATACTGATACAGCCAACAACCTATATAAATCACCAGAGAATAAGGCTAAGTGAAAAAGCCAAACTCAGAAGGTCTTACTTGTATAGTTCCATTTATAGAACATTCTTGAAATGACAAAATTACAGAAATGAAGAACAGGTTAGTGGTTATCAGTGTCAGGGACGTAGTGGGTAGGGAGGTGAATGCTACTATAAAAAGAAAACATGAGGGATCCTTGTGGTGGTGGTGCGGCTCTATTATTGACTGTATTAGTGTCACTACACTGGCTATATTTGTACATAGTTTTGTAAAAGGTTACCATTGGAGGAAACACTGGTAAAGAGTATAGGAGACCTCTCTATATATTTCTCACAACTGCATGTGAGTCTACAATTATCTCAAAATAAAGGGTTTACTTTAAAACGGTCCTAACATCAGCAACTTGTCTTATTAAAAATGTCATCCAAAGACTTGCATATCACATTAATCATAATTATGTCAATAAAAACAAAGTACATATATTTTAAACACACTGTTATTTTTAAAACAAAAATACTGAATCTCATTTGTTCTTAACGCTCTAACTGAAGGGTAATTTTTACTTATATTAAAAGAAAAAGCACCTACATTTCTTATATGTGAGATATTTTCTCTCCCTAGAGAGCTGGAAATATGGTTGATAACAGCATTTTAAAAGGCATGTGGAAGGACATAAAGTGAGTGCCTGGAGCTCATATTGTCTTCTAAGATTATTGGATTGAACATATTTCTATTTCAAGTTTAACTATTTTTGGCATGTTTTCCTAACAGTATCTAGGCTAAGAAAAATGTAAGATGCCAAAGTCAATGGTAATTAATAATTCCAGAGGATTATGCTTTAAATAAAGTCATAACAAAGAGCTAACATGTTTTTATTAAAAGGTATAAGTTATTTGCATCAAGGAAATTGCTGGTGGATGTATTTAGCAAACTGAGTATGCATTGATCTTGTTATTCAAGAACATTAGGTAAAGTGCACAGAAGAATCCTGTTTGGGAGCGCTAGTTTCCTAAAAAAAATACTCAAAAATAAGAGGCTGCTAATGCTAATAACTAGATTTGTTGTCCCTGATTCCCACATAAAGACAAGCCTCTTTTGTAATGAATCCTGATAGGCTATTTCCTTGGCAACCTGTCATTCAAGTTCATTAGTTCATTTATTCATCTACTAAATATGTTATCTGCAACAATGGCAACTTTTGCTTCACGTGGGTCACTTATTACTAAAATGCACAGAACCAACACAGATGAGTGTTTAATAATATTGCAGAACATTTTACCACTGATCATATTCTCCTGTATTTTCACTTATTTATATATTTTGACATAAATCAGAGAACCTCACTCTTCTGTTCAAAACCCTCCAAAGGCTTCCATTTTTATCAAGGATGCCGCACTATTCCCACTGCTCAGAATGCTTTCCCCGCAGACAGCCACCTAGAGAGCACCTTCACCTCCTTCAGATCATTGCTGTAAAGTCCTCTTCTCAGTAAGGCTCACCCTGAGAACCTTATCTAATATCCAGTCTAGCCTATCTCGCTCTAACACATTTAGGGGTTCACTTACTTTTCTTAGTGTCCATCTTTACATTTCCTTTATAGGAATTTTTTTGTTTTCTTGTTCACTGCACTATCCCCAAAATTTTTCTCATGACAAGCACAGAATACATGCTCAACAAAAACATGTTAAATGGAAGAACTTGAAGAACTTATGTTTTTCTTGCTTTGCTATGCTTTCAACAAACACTTGCTTACTATTTATAATGTACCAGGCATAATTCTAGCAGTGGAGTCAACTACATGCTACACAACCCTTGCTCTCACAGGTCTCACTGTGGAGGAAAAGATTGGAGTTGGGGGTGAGAGGAAGGTATTAAAAACAAACAGATAACGGCAGTACAATATGGGATATAGTGCCGGGCTTCCTGAAAAACCCTGGGATATAAAAACAAATAAAACACAGCACAGTCCTTAAAACTCTTATCCTTAGGAATCTAATTAAATGTCATTTAAAAGAGAGAGCAGGGTGAGGGGGGAAGAGAAATAAACAGAAAAAAAAATTTAAAGCAATACAATATAACACACACTGAGATTAATGCAAAAAGTGGGGATTCTTAAAGCATGGAAGAAGGACTAGCTAGATGGCCTGGAGAACTCTACGAGTAACACTGAACCAAGTCTTAAAAGATCAATGACAAATTTTGAATAGTGCTTTTTAAATTATAAAGCTAGGATGAATTTCAAAGGAAATCTGCTGAGACACTGTCTTTGACCATTTAAAGAACTTACTACTATTATTTTGGACAGTGGGAGGGTAAATAGACTAATAAAATGTAGTTGTGGTATTGGCTGGAGGTAAATTGAAGCCATATAAGGTTTGTGATAATAAATTTAAGTAAAGCCAGTCAGTAGTGTTTTGTGTTTGCTCCAGCCCTGTCCAGTGGCCCAGGCACAGGTGTAAATTAGGGAGACAGGTAGAATTAGCCGAAGCTGGAGTTGCTCCAATCAAGTATGGTGTCAGGTACAATTACAAGGGAAAATAAAGATATCCCAATAAGAGATTATAAAGTTGAACTGGAAATATAAGCTGAATAAGGTAGGAGTGAAGGCTTGAGAAGGATAATGAACACTGAAGGATAGGCAAGATCAAAAATGAGTGGCAGGTGCTTTTGAGATCAAAGAATGATTGGAGTTTGGGGTATTGAAGAGATATTATTAAAAATAAATCAAATAGCCGAGGTCTTAGCATATTAATAGGTACTAAATGCTATGTTTTCAAATGAATACGTTACAACTTCCTCTTAAATGCAAGAGGCTGGACCAAATGATCTGTTATCCTCCACGATAAATTCCAAGAGAGATGTCTAAGGTAGGTTTTTCATGTCGCTCAAGTTTAAATTGTTTGTCCTGTGATTTTATTGGGAGTAAATGATTAAATGCAAAGAATATTTTAAAAGTCTCTAATATTGCCATTTATATGCTGCAATTTAAATGATATTGAACTTCTCACATTATTATAGATTTGATTATCTCTTACAAAAATCTCTTATACTTGGATCAAAGGGCTTTTATTCTTTAAAATACCTTCTTACTAACCAGGATTGGGGACTACTGGTGAGTACAAAATATAGGCACATTATATAAGGCAAACTTATGGAATTTGAGGATGTTTAACCTGAAACAAAAATTTAAAAATTTAGCAGTCCTAAGATGTTGAAAGTGGGCATGAACAAGGTAAGATCAAAATAGTTCTGAATTTAGGCTCTGGAATCATTTAGATCTACGTTTGAAATGTAGCTTTGTGACTTGGGCAAGGTACTTATCTTCCTAAAACTTATTTTCCTCTTTCTGAAGCATTTCTGAGGAAACCATTTGTAAGGTTGGTGAGAAAGGGAATTTGATTATATGAACTTAAATCTACAATTATTTAATCCCATATGCAAATAGATGAAATATTTATGTTTTTGAGACTAGAAGCCTCTCTTCTATTTAAAGACATTGTCCTTCAAACAGAGCTCTTCTTGGTTCCCCAGTCTAACCAAGAACTCTGAAGCCAGGAGAAATATCATATGGGTTACATGCAATTGAAAACTCAATGATTCCACCTCCAAAACTGGAATGCATTTTGGCAGACCAGACTGCCTCTAGGCTTAGGACATTACTGACTTCTCTGACTGTGGGATTTCACAGCTGGGAGCAGGACCAACTTAGCAAAACTCTTACATAGATGAAATCTATCTTTGGATTTATGCTGACAAGTAAGATTCTGCAACTGGTTTTTAAAATATTTTACTAAATTTTATGTGTTTAAATGTAATTATGAAAGAAAGAAATTTGAAGTAGTTGTCAGAGCTTGTTGAAAGACTCCTTATTTAAGCAGAAGCTGACAAATTTATTACATTGTGTACTAAAAGCAGGCTATACATTTCATATTGGGAAGGAATTGGAAAGAGCAGAAATAACAGGAGTCAGGAAGAACCACTTGCTTGTATTAGGTTTGCTTGACTTGGAGAAAATATACAGTTTGTCAAGCTAAGGTCAGGAGAGTCAAGGTGTAATTTTCCATCTAGCAATGGATAGTTATAAAGGGCCAAAGGTAATAGTAATGGGAATGGATATATTATAATCTACATTAAATATATCTGGATTCAGAATGCCTTTAATGTTGAATTCTAGAGTATGTTACCTTAGATAAGTTACTCAGTTTTTCCTCATCTATAATATAGATATATCTACTTTTAGAGATTATGTGAGTATTAAATATGGCAAATTAGTAAGTATTTACATCTGTGCCTGACATTTAGGAGGTGATCAGTAATGTATTACCAGTAATGTAATGGTGGATGTCTTCAGTGATCATTGACCAGAAATGTTGTACCAAGGATTTAGGGGATGTTTGAGGGCTTGATGTACATTGCTATCACAAGCATTCATTTAATTTAAATTTTGTTACTCACCTACCATATTCTTGTCATTTTGCTAGGCATTGGAACTATACAAATAAAAGTCCTATTCCTTGTATTTAAGAGTGCACAGTCTAGTAGAGAAAGAATAAAACAACAAGAAAACTAAATTTGCTATGAAAGCTCACAGGACAGATATTAGCAGGGACCGGAAGCATAAAAGGGCAGTCATTGAAGAAGGCTTCCAGGGATTTGATACAATGGAAATGTATTTCAAGTTGAGAAAACAGCCAATGAAAAGTTATAACATGTAAAAAGCACAGCATTGCAGAATATGGAAAGAGAACAGCATAGTAGAAAGAGAATGTAATTTAGAATTAAAGAACCTAGTTTCTGTGGCCTGGCTATGCCATATACTGCCATGGGACTAAGCAAATTGATACAACTTATCCAAGTTTCAATGTACTGATCTGCAAAGTGGGATTCGTAAGGTCTACTCTGGCATAGTTGTGTGGCTTAAATGAGGTAAGTTATGCATTTCTTTTTATACCCACGATTTCCAAATGAGCTGACAGTCTTCCTTTCTTTTGGACCCTAGTTATTAACTCTAACTCTCTCCCTGCTTCCACCTGGACCCCTGCTCCTAACCCATTCTCCACCATCCAGGCTGAAGAACCTAAATGCATACCAGATCAAGTCACATCCCCACTTAAAAGCCCCCAATGACTTCCCATTGCTCCTAAAACCAAATTATTAAAGTCGGGCTAACAGATCTTTCATGATTTGTCTCCTGCCTGTCTCACTAAAATCATTTTCACGCCTTGCTTTCCCCACTCTCTGTGCACCAGCCACTTTGGCCTTCTTTGAATTTACACATATCCATACCCCTTTCTGCTCTTTGCATTTGGCGTATTACCTTTACCCTGTCCTCCTCTCTCTTCCACTTTGCCTACACAATTTCAAATCGTTTTTAAAATCTTGCATCAAGTGTGCCTATCCCACCCTTATTTATTAGGTCACATGCCCCTATCATAGGACCTCCCAGGACTTGCTTCCTTTACCTTTTAGCACACAGCAAAGATAAAATTTTGCATTTGTTTAAGTGATAATTCGCATCCTTCCAACCAGATCATGACTCCAGGAGAGTAGTGAATATTTGCTTTTTCTTGAATTACAACACCACTGTTATTTTCATGCCAGTATATCTCTCTGCTAAGTTTCGTGCCAAGTATTACCATATACTTGTGTTCAGGGGTATTTTTTGAGAGGAGGAATAGATGAAACTTCAAATATAGTGATTGGTCACATTGTTAATAATCAATCAACAAGAGTGATTTTCATTACTGCCATTATCATTCTGCTGTTATTTTACATTGAGGATTTTTATAAATACAGCATAGATGCAAGATGAGAAGGGAGAAAAATGATGCTTGGGGAAGTACAAAGAGACTAGATAGGTAATAAAGGTTTATTTGTTTTATGCCTTGTTAGGTCATATGGGTTTTATCCAAGTGTGTAAGATAAAGAATTAAAGGGGCTTAAGCAGAAGAGCATGATGAATAGCTCAATGTTTAAGAACCTCTGGTGGCAGAATGCAAAATTCATTACAAATATGAAGTGAAGACAGGGAGAGCAATTAGAAGACTCTTATGAAATCAAGGTGAGAAGTAAAAGAAGGTACTGAATGAAGACTGAATCCTCAGTTTCTGTAGTTTTCTAATCTTCCTGTGTTCAACGCTGTGTCATCAGTAACTTCACTTGAATGGTGAAAGTGGAAACCTTTCATTCCTTGTTTAATCACTCACAATATTAATGCATCTATAACTTCAAATAAAGAAACACAGTGCTGGATAATACTTAAAATTAGAATTCCAAGCTTCAATACCATTGTATGTACTCAGAAAGAAACTATCTTTGTTGTAAGAGAAAAAAATAAAAGGAATAAAATTATATGTTTCTTTTTTTTTTTGAGTCTTGATTAAAAAGGAAACTAAAGAAACAGTATTGCATAGAGAAGAAAAAGTCTCTTTGGACCAAAATTTCTTCTTTGAGAACCTATGCTGCAAAGAATTCGTATGCAGTGCTGACATGTAAACTCAAGGATATGTAATGTTTACTATTGAAACCGTCTACTTTACTAAAGAAAATAAGATACATGGTTAGCTGGATAATCAAGCAAGTATTCAAAATAAAATTAAATTTAATAATGCTCAGATCTCTATCATAAGTCATTCATTTCCTCTGATATTCTTTCTCTCCATTATATGTAAATAGACAAGAACTATTCCTGTAAAACTGTTTTACTACACAGTCTGTATTTATGCATCTAAATGTTATTCTTCATGGCTACATTTATATAGACATCAAGGTCATATATATTTGATTTTGATAATAGTATATATCCAAAACTGTAAGTGATAGTTCACTAATTATTAGTCCATTTGTTATAACTGAACTCAAAGAATACAAACGTGTTGTTACTGGTTTCATCGTAAGGTTAAGCTCTCCAGTATAAAATTTCATTACTTCTTATGTGGGAGAAAATAGTTTGATCTACTCTATTGTCTTGATGTATTCTGCTATTTCTAATTCAAATGCATGAAAAATGTTTCTTTGCAGTACACGACAAATATGATTATCATCCATAAGTAATGATTTACAGTAAAAGGCAATCAAGAAAAATCACCTTAAGATGGAACAATAAATATGCACAAGTTTTTGAAGAAAATTCTTGTATTTTGATTTGCCTCTGTTATTTCTTTGGTTTGTTTCTTAATTAAGGGCATTTTAGCATAATTTTAAAAACATAACTGACAAGTGATAACTTTTTACTTACAACTAATTAGGAGCCTAATTTACCTTTAGCCCTATTGTTTTACACACCTCATAAAAGATAACATCAATGTCTAATCCCCCTTACGCATCTCTTTCTTCTTTGCCCCCCCACCCTAAAAATAAAAATTAAAAAACCTTAAGCTGTATAAGACAAGCACAGGTTTTATACGTTAATTTTAAGTGTATCAATGAATGAATTTGTTAACATAAAGGTAAGTTGACATATTAGCATACCAAGATGTAATGTCACTACATTGTAAGTCAAGTAATTATAGACTTTATTCATACCTCTTTTCCTTCTTTGGTATTCCTTAACCTTTTCAAGTTTAATGAACTAATTTCAATTTCGAAAAAAGTTAAGGAGTTGAGAATTACATACTTATATCCAGCTTTATTTTAATCACTAATTGACCTAACTTTCTTTGAATGACAAATAGCAGCCTTTTGAGAAAATTTAACCTCAGAGAAATAGAAGAATTTACCCAAGATCATCAAGTTAACAGATGAGAAAACTAGGAGTCAAACCGTGGCCATTATATTCAAGTAATATACTTTATTACTGTAATTTATTACAATGATATATATTATATTTAAGTAATATAATAAAGTATGTATGAAATTGTACAGAATACAAAAAGTGTTTAAAATCTAAGAGCAATGATCTCTAAGCCATAAAAACACAAAATCAAAATGTTTACAATTGTAATAAATATTTTCAAATTGAAACATCAATTAGCTACAACTCCATATATGTATATACACACATATTATATATAATGCAGACATATATATGTATACATGTATATGAACATATATATATGTACACATGTATATGGACATATACATTACAAAGGATTGAGGCAAATATTGAGCAAATGATTATTGAATTTTCAAAGTCTTAAGACATGGCCTATTATTCAGGATTATATGCGATAAAAGCATGCCCACAGAGTATTCTGCCTTAAAGTTAAGAGTGTGAATATATGAAGCAACGAAGATTTGCATTGAGATCTTTCAGATTCCAAAGTCTAAGATTTTATCACTACACTGCCCTATAAACATGGCCCACAGGAACTATAACTTGGTCAAATCTTACAGCAAATTCAGAGCTAGAGAATGTATAAAATATACAAAACCCCTGCTTCCCAACAGACCCTATGAGTATAAACTTTTTGAGAAAGAATTTAAATGCCCAAGGAACACAGAGTTATGAAGATATCATGTGGCCACCTAGATAAGGGTCCTTATCCTAAAATTCATGCAACTGTAAGGGATTTAGGGTGGCACAGAATTGTTAAAATGATATATAGCTGTGTTTTGTGAAAATTTTATGTTTATGCCAATTAAAATTATAGACAATATGTTATTCTTAAAGGGAGTTATAATTGTTAAAAGTTTAAAAATTATTGATATAAACAACTTTGTAGATGACAAAGTGGAAACACAGAGAACCAAAGTGACTGTGGAGAACCATACAACTGGATACTGGGAGAATAGTTATTAGAACACAGGTTTCTTCCTTCCTTTCCCCCCTCAACTCACCATGTCATGGTGCCATATGTATTAAGCCACACCAGGAGCTTGCAAAAGCAAAACTAGTATCTGAAGAGGGTGGCACATGATTATGAGAAAATGAGAAGCCTTAGTGGTCTGAGGCATCCTGATGGACTCTAGGTAACTCCCTCCTTTGGTTTCCAAAAGAGTAACAAGAAAAGTTATGTTTAATTTAATGTGGTTCCATTTGTAGAGAGAAACAATATCTGCTGCTTTAAAACTTATGGTGCAAGGATAACTGAGGCTATTTTCTAAGGAAACTCAATGAGTTAGAATCTACTAACCTCAGTAAACAAAACTTCAGTTAGTTGTAACTAATGTTCATAGTGTGTCTGCTTAATTTTCCTAATGCACTAGCCCTTTTTTTCTTTCTTTTTTTTTTTTTCTTTTACAACTTCTGTAATTCTTCATGAGCTTTACTTTTGGTAATTTACACGAAGGTTTCTTAATCTTATTTAACATGGTATTACAATATTAATTTGAATTTTTTTGAGGGTGAAGGGGTTGTAAAAAACAATTTTAAAACAAATAGATCTATTCATCAAGATGTTCAGGCTAAAACAGTTGTGAATATCATGTGAATAACTTATAAGAGAGATGACATCTTCATTATTAGTTCAGTTGAACTAGTTGAAAATATCTGTATTACAGAGAAGTTGGCAGGAGCTGCTGCAGAATGCTTCAGCTTGTCCACATGTGAGAATTAATCCTAACTGATTACTGAAAACCAGAGCTTTGCACAAAATTGCCTTTTCATTCATGGTGGCATCCCAACACTGATTACATGAAATCTGCAATGTACTTTCAAAGAAAATGGATGATATACTTGATACAGCATAATAATTGATCTCTGCCACCACCAATCATGAAGCAGCCTACAGCATCTTGACCATTAACTGAATTACTAGGGGTCAGGCAGTCTACTAAATATATTGCATACATTATTTTATGTAATATTTATGGGATTGCTGTTATATAGATGCTATTATTCTTAATTATATCTATATTATAGCAATGTTATTTCATAGATGTTTTCATAGATGAATAAATTTGCATTTAAGGAGAATTAAAATTTTGATCATTTCACAGAATGATTAAGGGAAGAAAGTCTGGATTTGACCTCAAATTACCTTGATTCCAAAGCTAGTTCCATTAAGTATCAAGTTACATTGTCTCTCATTCTGATAGCAGTAATGCATAGGTTAATAGGCACATTTTTTTATAATGATCAAAAAATTACAATGAAAGAAAAAATAAAGGGTGGGAAAGCAAGAGAATGGAGGGAGTGAGTGAAGAACGGAAGAGAGAAAAGAAGAAACAAATAATTTAGAAGCAGAAAATCTACAATCAAAGGAAAATAAATTTAAGATAAAAATGAACAGCAAAGTAAGACTAGACTTTTTGTTGCAATGGAGCTTTGGGCAAAAGAAGGTAAAATACATCTGCATATAATACTTGCAAATAAATATCTGTAGGGGTAGCAGGAATTCCTCATGCCAATGAAGTAGGTGCCCAGCAGGAGGAAGTTGATTCGCACTCCTTAGGTCAGAGCATTCTGGCCTAATCCAGTGAATTCTGACATCAAGCTCCCGTGAGCAGAGTCTGAATCATTTAACCTAGCACGGTGAGAGAGCCTATTTGGTGATCTTTCTTGTTGCAAATAGGGGTCTTTTCTGGGACAATGTATAGTATGTAAAAAATATAATCACCTTATGACTCTACATTGAATGTATACATTATTCTCTCTCTAGGATCAAATCTACTAAGAGAATCAAGAACTGCTGCACAGAAACCTTTGATAGCCAATGTCCTAATATGAAAAAGAAATAAATGAACAGAAGGAGACATAAAGTCAACAAAGCTTACCCAAAATTGAACATTTCAAGGCCCTACATTGACCAAACACTAACATTAAAAGAGCTTCAGCTTGTCAGCATTCTAGCCAGCCCAAATTATCAAAGAGCAAGAAAGCAATGCTAAAGAATAACGTGAAGGAATCGTTACATACTGTTTGAATAGTTTCCTAAAATTCACTCAGTGCTCTATCTATTATTAGCTATAGCACAGAGAACTCGTTTCCTATTACAGATGGTAGAGAATTTCTAGTTTGCATAAAATCAACATCCTATAAAGTCCCAAAAAACATATGTTTGCAGACGTTTACCCAAAGATAGCAACAGAACATTCATTATTCATTAGCTGTTTCATTTCAAATTTTATATGATCTATTTGCCATATTCACTGAATCTAAGTCCCTGTGGACAAAGTCGATAGGTACTCCCTTTGTAATACAGTTAAGATCAGACTTTAAGATAGCATGTTGTTTGCTACATGTAAGAGTTCTATAAATCTAATACGATGGATGACAAATATTGGAAGCTAGGCATATGTGTTATTTTTTTGTATTTGTCAATTACTATTTTAGAGGAAACACTTAGGCTTTCCTTGCTCATGTTCCTGACTTGGTCCACAGAGAAAAAATGTCCACAAATACTCTTGGTCTTTAGGGGAATATTAGAAAGAAACGAATAACTTCTTTTTCATCTTATAGTTTTAAAAGCACCAGAAGAGGGAGGGTACTACTCCATTCTCCATGTATGGCTTGAATCAAGTTGGTTTATGGATCTCTGCATTGCACATGAGGAATATCATATATTGGTCAGAATCCTGTTAGTGAAGTGAATAATACAAATTCAGGCCCCAAGTCTCACTCTCACACCTGACAATTCTGTGTATTTTGAAGCACTCCGAAATCTTTACTCTATGAGGGCAGACTTGCTTCCATATCAGGGAAGAATTATTTTGCTTCTGGATGCAAAAATAGCTGTAAACTGTCAAAGCTACTTATCTTGTCATATCAACACCCTGCTCATTATTCGGGGTTCAGGGAAATGTCATTTCTACTGAGAAATGGTTTTTACAACCCAAGTCCAAATCCAATGCTATTCCTTCTGTGATCCCTTAACAATTTTAACCTTATTATAGCACTTATCACATCCTACCAGATGGTTATCAAAATTATTTGAGCATGTGCCTTGCTCAATGACTAGAAGTGAATTCCTAGTGGTTAGAGATTAGGTAACACTTATTCATGTAACTTCCCAGTTCTTATAAAGTACATTACATTTGAAAAGTATGGAAAGACTGGAATCTTTAAGGCTTATATTTTTTATTCTAGTTCAGACAAGACACTGTGCCCAACATCAGTAAGTCAGTATTCTGGAGATATTTGCTACATAGTCACAAATATATCCATTATCACATGCACACACGTACACACACATACACACAAACATACATATATATATACACACACATATATATATGTTTTTGCATGTGTCAAATACACACACAAACACATAATCACACATACAACACTACAACTATCTTCCCTTTTCTTTTGCCAATTATTGCTAGTGACTCAACCTTTATTTCTTAATAGAAATATAGCCTACTTAAGGAAATAAAATTGTAGAGATCATGGAGATATACCAAGACCGTTAGTATCACAGCACATGGTACAGAAAACAGAATTTGTGTTACTCGTCAACAGTGCTGGCTTGTCGTAAAAGCACAAACACAATTTGCTGAGCTAACCTGAACTTGGTTTCAATGCTGTTACTTCAATTCATTTTTCCCTAAAAATAGGGCTTTTTTTGTCTCTTTCAATTGAACTAACGTACATAGAGAGTAGAAAAATGGTTACTAGAGGCTGGGAAGGGAGGTGGGGGGCTGGGAGGAAGAGGCACAGATGATTAATGGGTACAAAAACAAAATAGAAAGAATGAATAAGACCTACTATTTGATAGCACAACAGGGTGACTATAGTCAAGAATAACTTAACTGTATATTTTAAAATAACTTAAAATGCAGTTGGATTGTTTGTAACTCAAAGGATAAATGTTTGAGGGGATGGATATCCCATTTTCTATGATGTGCTTATTTTATATTGCATGCCTGCATCAAAACATCTCGTGTACCCCATAAATATATATACATACTCTGTACCCACAAAACGTCTTAAAAATAATTTTTTAAAAAATGTTAAAAGCTTTGCTTCAATTACTCTTGAATGCTTGGTTCTGGCCCTACCTACTTCTTGTGAGCATAATGCCCACTGCACGTATTCAAGTGAGCTGCACTCATCCATTTTTCCCTAGGGCTGATTCATAGGGTGGCCAGAACCCTATTTAGAACCATAGTTTGCTGCTTACATAAATCAATGGAATCATATGAAACACAATATAACATGGTTTCGCTGAAGGAGCACAGGTGTCAAAAGGATGTGAGTTTACATATCACGTAACTTAATATTTATTTGAACTTGGACTGGTCACTTAGCCTGGTTGAACTTCAAATCCTTTATTGGTGAAATGAGCACCCACTCATAAAATTTCAGAAACCTACTTCATAGGATTGCTACCTTATATAATTTTATAAACTATGAATTCTCATACAAAAGTCAGTGACACCAGATCACACAATTTAAAATGTATAGGCAGACACTTCATTACTTATGCTTCCCTTCACTGTGAAGTAACAAATGGTATCACTTTGGTGGCACTCGCAGGGTATTTGTTGGCTGGCTGTTTTATTGTGCTTCTTCCCGTCACTCAGTGCTCATGACTGAGAAGAAATCAATGGGTGTCTGTTGGCAGTGTTTTGAAAGACATATTCCTTAGGTAATAGACGTAGCTACTCACACACAAAAAAATTCTGGATATGAGTCTGCCCTCATGGACTCGTGGGTATCTCAGGGCATCATACTTCATCAGGCAATGACCAGTTCATTTTTTAATCCAAAGCTACACAGACACAAACGCTTTCTTCTGTGTGTATTTTAAAAGCCCAGGTAGCACTAAATACCATTTCCCAGGAAGTGTGCCAAGTACTTTGGAGGATGTACATTGAACTTTTCATTAGAAAAGCTTCCCAAAGGGATAAGAGTTATTTGATAGAAAATAGCTTCATGATATCTCATTACACCTTTCAGTGTGATTACACAAACCAGCTTGGAAGAATACCAGGCAGCACCTGGCTGTTCTCACCTTGACTCTACCATTAGCCAACAATGTGAGATAGGGGGTGTGTCATTTAACCTCATTGCTTTTGTTTTCTCTCCTGATCTAGAAGGCATGATACATTTGCCAACTGAGGTCCTCCCTGTTTCTAAAAGTGATCAAATGTAGTTTTTAGTAGAGTAGATTGCAGATTTTGAAACAATAAAAATCCAGTTGGAAGGAAAGAGAAGATATCAGTCATCTAGGGGGAAAAAAACCACTATATTCAAAAATTTATTTTAGTGCTGAGCGTTCTAGTGTTAAGGTGAAACTAACTAAATACATGTAAATTATATCTATATATAAATAATATGTTATAAAATATATAGAACCATTATATGTTGTGTATTATATATATTTACATATACCATAAAACATATTTGTGCTTATCTATAACATATAACATATATAGTACATATTTTATATTTCATATTTATTATATATAAATTATACATATATGTACATATTATGTGCATGGAAATAATGGTTTTTCATATAGAGAGATATTTTCATAAAATTTGTTTCAAATGTAATTTTTATGCTGATGTTTCTTTACATAAGGACTTTGAATAACACTATTCTTATTGTCTTTAATAATAGTCTTATAGAAAGAAATTAATATTGCATTTCTACTATTTTATGGTGGTGGTATTTGCTAACCAATGCATAATCCTTTATATACACTGTCTGTAGTTATTTAACTATCCCTGAAAAGTAATTGTTATCTCCTGTTTGAGAAAGGATGAAACTAGCATTTAGAGAAGTCAAGCATTTTTCTTATTGTCAATTAGCAAGTATAACTGTAAGCCATTTTGATGTGGCTGTTTCCACACATCTGGGTGTACTTTAGTGGGCATGCTTGTTTTATGAGGCCAAGTCAATAAAGACTACATTGGCTCCTGAAATTTGGTATTTGCATACTAAGGTCTACCTCTAGTGGGATGGGATAAACAGTCAGGAAGATACTTTCCTAAAGTAAATACTGTTTCCACTCAGTTTTTCATAGCAAACTGGATAATAGCCATCTACAGATAAAATTTTTGATGGGAGCACATGATGAGAGTACTTTAAATTGTTTATAGAAAGAAAAGCTACATAATTTAACTACCAAATACAAGTAGCAAGGCTAGCACTATCATTAACACCAAGAAGCTTTCTTTATATTCTCTCATTTATGACTACACAGAGGTAGATATAAGAATAAATTTGATGAGCTCTCAAGTCATTTCAAACTTCAACATTCTGTCACTATAGAATAGACTATATATAAACTAAGCAAGCATTTGACTCCATTAAAAATAAGAAATTCATCAGTGTATCCTTGTTCTGGTATGACCCTCAGACCATCAAGGTTTAACTAATGGACTTCTGAGTATTACCATGACTCTAGTCTATAGCAATGCTCAATGAATAAAAGATAAGTAGACTCTTCTGTTAATACTAGTTTATGCCCTACAAAATAAACTTTATTGAGAATGTCATTCTTGAGACAGACTCATTCAACAAAATTAAAATTCAAACAACGCATAGTATAATGTACACAAATTGAAAGCTGGCCTTCAGCACACCTCCTCCTTCCACCAGCTACTGTGTTTTACTCCTCTCCAGGGGTGTAATGAAAATGCTCTAAGTACTTGATACCTATGACTTAACCTCTCCAACAACCTTTCAAGAGAAGAATGATAATTCCCGCTTATAAAAAAAGGAAGCAGAAGCTGACTGGCCAAGGTAACAGAGCTACTAACGGCTGACCCGGGATTTCAGTCCAAGTGTATCTGATTCCAAACTTGAACCCTTTAACACAATATGCTTTTTCTCACAAGCACTGTATCAGATGCACCATCATTTCCTGTTATTTGTTGAGTACTCACCTTAGAGTTTCTATTCCAGAAGGAAAATAAGAGATTTAGAAGAAAATCTACAGAATGTTTGGTTTTCAGTTCCTAAAAAGAAAGAGTCATAAGTGGCCCAAGCATTTAAATAAAAGTCTAGGTCAATATACCCATCACTAGCACTGTTTTTACTTCTTAGAACCTCTTTCTCCAGTGCCTGTCTCCTACTCTTCCAGCTGTATATTCCCTACTTGGCACATGATAGGTTCTTTAAATAAAATTACTTAAACTACCTGCCTCAATGTCCTCATCTATAAAAATAGGATTATAATTTAAATTTCAGGTTTGTTGCATGGATGAAATCAATCCAATACAGTATCTAACACAATATATGACACATAATAATTATTTAATAAAGGGTATTGTCGTCATTGCCATTACACATTTGTTGAATGATTTAATGAGTGAAGCTCACATGCAGGGCACATGCAGTGTCTATAGACCAAATAGTTGTGTTTAACACCAAGAGGTGTATGTGTACCAAATCCAATCCCCAGAATAGAGCCTTGCTCCTCAGAAACAAGCCACTTGTCAGTAATTATGCTATCAGTGATGCAATAATATGTGAAATGTACTGTGGCGAGATCCCTCAGCCATTGTTCTTTTCAATATCATATCAGTACAAAGGCAGCTGATGTCATTTGCTGGGCTTAGTATTTCTGCCCCTTCCGTTACTAATTCATTAAAAACTGCATTTATTTGTTCTAACATTGATTTATTCAATATTTTAAAAAATTTATTCTACTATGTCTTGGACATTTATCTATCTACTATCTATCCCAAATGCTGTGAGAGGCACTGGGATATGGAAAATAAAGACCTGTCCTTGAAGAACATTCAGTTCTGTGAAAAAATGGTCATACAACACAATAAGGACTAGAGAGGAGAGGCATGGTGATGGGGGAGAGTGGGAAGTTATGGGATTATGGAATTACATAAAAGGTTAGGCTTCCTAAAACAGTGCCCAGAATTTTGAAGGATAAATAAGAATAATAATATTTTTAAATAAACTTTTCATTTCAGAATAGTTGTAGATTTACAGAACCATTGTAAATATTGCACAGAAATCTCCTATATACTGCATACCCACATTTTCCTATTAACATCTTGTTTTAATATGGTTCATTTGTCACAAAGAATAAATGAATATTGATACATTATTATTAACTAAAGTTAATAATATAGTTATAGAAGTAACTATAGTTAATTCAGACTTCCTTAATGTTTACCTAGTATCCTTTTCCTTGTCTGAGATCACATTCAGGTTACCACACTAGATATAGTTGTCATTGCCTCCTTAGGCTCCTCAAAACCATGACTGATTGTCACGTTTTTCTTGTTTCTGACCACCTTGACAGTTTTGTGGAGCACGAATCAGGTATTTTGTAGAATGTCCTTCCACTGGGATTTGTCTGATGGTTTTCTCTCAGATTACATTGGGGTTGTATGTTTTGGGGAGGAAGACCACAGAAGAAAGTGCCATTCTTATTTATATCAAATCGAGGGTATGTGTTACCAACATACTCTTATCATTGTTTATGTTACACTGGATCACCTGATATTAGTGTTTGTCAGCTTTTTCCACTGTAAAGTTATTCTCTTTCACCATTCCATACTATCCAGGCTATGTACAGAAAAATGTCATATCAAGAACAAACCCTTTCAGCTGGGCAGGGTGGCTCACACTTGTAATCCCAACGTTTTGAGAGGCCAAGGCGGGTGGATCACCTGAGGTCATGAGTTTAAGACCAGCCTGACCAACGTACTGAAACCCCATCACTACTAAAAATAAAAAAATAAAATAAAATAAAATAAAAATTTAAAAAGCTGGTTGTGGTGGTAGGCGCCTGTAATCCCAGCTACCCAGGGGGCTGAGGCACAAGTAGCACTTGAGCCCCAGAGGTGGAGACTGCAGTGAGCCGAGAATACCATGCTGCTGCACTGTAGCCTGGGCAACAGAGCAAAACTCTGTAAAACAACAACAGCAACAACCACAACAAACATACCCTTTCATCTTCAATACTTCCGAAATTTCGGAGTGGAAGGATTTTTCCTGATGCCAGAACCTGTAGAAAAGTTTCTCCTATAAAACAGGGAGACCAATCAGACACCTTTGGTTTAATCATTCATATGATTTAATGAAAGAGGCTGTACTGCCTGAGAGATGTGACATGGCTCTGGAGGCCCCTCTTATTATGATTTTCTTCACACACACACACAAAGAGCTCTGTTTTATGGGTTGCAGCTGCAGCATAGGAAGTACCTCATAATCTCAATAGTGCAAAATCTGGGCAGGGAGAGGATGAGTTCAGCCATGCATGTTTTACGGAAGGACAGGGAGGTAAGCCAAAGCATTACCAATTGTTAATTCTCATTATTCCAGGTGCTGAATATACCTTATCTAATTTAATTTAACCCACATAATTACCATGTGAGTTAAGCATTTCTGGTTCTATTTATAGTACAGTAGTGAAAGTCTCAGATAACACCAAATAGTAAGTGCAGAACTGGAATTTAAGCTCAGGTGTTTGGACTTCCAATCTCATGTTTATAGGACCAAAAGACATTTTAAGCAACAATCCAACATTAATAATATGTCACATCCATTTCCCACCACAGAAGGTTCAGAGCATACTCACTTACAGGAAACATTCTTAAGCTAAGTTATCATCTTTCCTGTAATGGGAGAAATAGTAGAAGTCCATACTAATAATGTGGACCACAGTAGAATTTAGTGACAGACTGTTGGAATTACTAAAGATCAGTGGATGCTGACAGAGACTTAAAACGAGAACACTGTTAGAGGAGAAAAATGAAGCCAAATGATGGCCATGATGGTCCTCATTCAATTACACTAGTAGGTAGTCACATTAAAAACCCCCATATAATCTGGTCTACATGGCCTAGACACAGAACCAAAGGAACCATCGATTCCACCTTCATGCCTATCCGGTTTTTGATGAATTAACGATCCATTATCCCTGTGAACCATTCATTACATATTATTCTATGTTAAAAATAATAAGTGTGACATACATTTATAAAATGTATACTATGTGCCAAGCATGATCCTAAGGGCTGTATTAATCATTATCTCACTTAATTCTCAAATATCCTTCCACGTAATCACAATGAATCTTATTTGGCAGGAAAAAGAAAAAAACTGACTTAGTGAGATTAGTGTTTTCTAATGGTGGCAGAATTAGGGCTCAAATCCAGGATATTCTGTTTACCAAGGCTATTTCATTTCCAATTCCCTGTGAGAGTCTCCACAATGAAGGATAGATAATACATTTGACCACAGCCACCTCATTTCACCATCTAAATTCCAGGTCATAGTTATCTTTATACAACTTTATTTGTGAATATTAAATGGATTTCTTATTGCAACAGTCTGATACTCAGTTTCTTGAAGCTAATAAAAAAAAAAGAACAGAAGGGATTCAGTGGATATTTGGAGTCCTGGCAAAAAGAAAAAGTTTTATGAAGTTCTTCACAAGTCCTCTGCTTCCCTCAATATCATAAACAGAAAGCAAAATGTGCAGGAAGAAATAAAAAAGAAAATATCACTAACAAGGTCACTCCATCACCTGCACAAGCCTCTTTAAAATCAGCCCATGGCCAAGGTTCCTGCTGTCAGCTCACTGGACTGGCAACTCATTGGATAACTGCTTCCTTAATCCTATCTTTCTGCTTCCTTGATTCTCAAGGAAGTTTCCAAAAGCTGGGGCTGCATATACCAAAATTATTGGGAGAACTGGTGGTGTACAAGGTTGTGGAATTCATTTCAACTCAAGAAAATTATTAACTGCACAGTTCAGTACAATTTTGAGAAGTTTTCAAGTGCAGGCAGTCAGTACTAAAAAACTGCAGCTCAAATTCCTGTGATCCCATGAAAAAACTGGAAACAGATATGTTAAAGGGGAAAAATCAAGTGAAGATGGCCAGTAGAGTTAAGAAATGCAATTTCTAGAATTGGAAAGAATTGAGCTTAAACTCTAGGCTCTACATTTTTGGGGCATGTCACTTAAGTTGTCAGAGTCTCAGTTTCTTTGTCTATGATGGGGTTATAATGTCTTCCTCACAATGTTACTCACTCTTTAAGTCATTTACTCATTGAAAAGTATTTTTTTCCTGTGGATATTATGTACCAGGCTGCCCCTGACATTTGGGGTACAGCTTTTAATATATTGGACAAAGTCTATCTCATGGATTTGCGAAAGGGGAAGACAATAAACAAGAGAACAAGTTAAACCACATGAGAATTTGAGATGACAAATGCTCTTAAGAAAATAAAACAGAGTTTTGGGATAGATGATATCCTGGGAGGGACTGGTGAAATATTTTCCCCAGCATATCACATGGGGCTTGGTTTATAGTAGTTTTTCTGTTTACATTTTAACTAAACACATGCCTGGATTCTAGAAAGTGCTCATTTCATGCATTTTCTTTCTATACTTGTAAAAGCTGGTTTTTATAGCCTAAAGGAGACAATATTCACTATACACACTAACCATAATTTCAACTATTTTGATATTATAGAAACTTTATTCCATATTCATCATATACCAACTATTTAAACATGAATATGATCCACTACAAGGTAGGAGTTATGCAAGATTAAAAATAAAAGAATAGGCCAGGCGCGGTGGCTCATGTCTGTAATTCCAGCACTTTGGGAGGCCGAGGTGGGTGCGTCACAAGGTCAGGAGTTTGAAACCAGCCTGGCCAATATGGTGAAACCTGGTGTCTACTAAAAATTAAAAAAAAGAAAAATTAAAAAAAAAAATTAGCCGGTTGTGGTGGCACATGCCTGTAATCCCAACTACTCAGGAGGCTGAGGCAGGAGAATTGCTTAAACCTAGGAGGCAGAGGTTGCGGTGAGTCAAGATCATGCCACTGCACTCTAGCCTGGGCGACAGAGGGAGACTCCATCTCGGATGGATGGATGGATGGATGGATAGATAGATAGATAGATAGACAGACAGATAGATAGATAGATAGATATAGACAGACAGACAGATAGATAGGTAAAGAGTATCTTACTCTTTTTTACTTTCCTTACTAGTCTGGCCTGGGAGTTAAAATGTGCTCAAATAGAACTGCAATAAACAACAGTGCATTACAAGGTCCCTAAGTGCAGTATGAAATGTTTTCTGTGTCAAGAAGTGGACCACTTATCATGGGGCTACAGGAGGGTTCAAGCAGGAAGTGGGTTTTGAACTAGGTCTTAGATTTAAAAATGAAAATGTAGGAGCAAATGCTTTGTAGGAAATATGTTTAAAATGTCTCATCCCCAGAGTTTCTGATTCACAAAATCTGGGGTGGGGCCCAAAAACGTGTATTTCTGACACATTCTCAGGTAATTTTCATGCACATTTCCAGCTATGTTTTTTTCCAAACAGTGATGGTTTTCCAAACAGTGATATACTTGGACAGTTACAGTATCATGCACCCTCCTGCACTATTATGGGGCACGAATGAAGTATATGCAAACTGTGCATGTGTTTGTGCATGTGTGTGCATGTGCACGTGCGTTCATTGTGTGGGTACATGGAAAATATTGAAATAATGATGAAGAATGTTTCCTACACCATCAGAGGATATTGTTATCCCTTTCTTTTGTCTCTGATTTCCATCTTACACGATGTGACCCCAAATACTTTTCTTCTGCTCTATTCTCCATACTTCCCAGACTCATCCTACTTATTATAATGTTAAATCAATGGAGCATTGCTATCAAACCGAGATTAAAAGTTGCTGAGGTCCTTAGAACCTCTGTAGTCTCAAAGTGATACAGAGTAGATTACAATTCTAGTCCCAGATATACCAAGGTCTTTTTTTGTCCAGCCATGTATGTTCGTCATTTCCTTAATATTTTATCTTACAGTGGGTCAGTTAAGAATTTTTAGGCCAGTGGCTGTGACTCGCGCCTGTAATCCCAGCACTTTGGGAGGCCAAGGCAGGTGGATCATGAGGTCAGGAGTTCAATACCAGCCTGGCCAACATAGCGAAGTCCCATCTCTACTAAAACTACAAGAAAGAAAGAAAGAAACAGAGAGAGAGAGAGAGAGAGAGAGAAAGAAGGAAAGGAGGGAGGGAGGAAAGGAGGGAGGGAGGGAGGGAAGGAAGGAGGGAAGGAAGGAAGGAAGGAAGGAAGGAAGGAAGGAAGGAAGGAAGGAAAAGAAAGAAAGAAAATTAATCAGGCATAGCGGCACATGTCTGCAGTCCCAGGTACTTGGGAGGCTGAGGCAGGAGAATTGCTTGAACTCGGGAGGTGGAGGTTGCAGTGAGCCAACATTGCACCACTGCACTCCAGTTTAGGTGATACAGAGAGACTTCATCTCTAAATAAATAAATATGTTAAAATAATGATCTTAATATTAAAGTTGTCCATTAGAGGCCAGGTACAGTGGCTCATGCCTGTAATCCCAGCCCTTTGGGAGGCAGATCACCTGAAGTCAGGAATTCAAGACCAGCCTGGCCAACATGGTAAAACCCCATCTGTACTAAAAATACAAAAATTAGTCAGGTGTTGTGGTCCACACCTGTAATTCCAGGTACTGGGAGGCTGAGGCAGAAAAATCATTTGAACCTGGGAGACGGAGGTTGCAATGAGTTGATATTGCCACTGCACTCCAGCCTGGAGGACAGAGTGAGACTCTATCTTAATAAATAAATAATACAGTCATTCATCAGATACCAATTATCTTTTTTAATCCCAAAGATAGTCATTGAAAGATTACACAAATACAGACTCAGAGAGCTAGCCTTGCCTTGCCAGAGATACTGAGGAGAGTATGCCTAATGATCCTTCAAGTGCACCATCACTACATTAAGGTATCTGCAGCCTCCTTTAATTTCAGACTCTTATATCAGGATCTTCATAGCAAAAATAATTATGATCATCTACCAAATTAATGAAGAAGCTTATTTTGGGATTAAATTCATTTTTAATTTGCTTCATATAATTTTTCAATTGAGGTAGAGCTTATTAAACATAAAGTACTGACAGGGATGTTTACACATATCGTATCACCTCTTTAGCTCAAAGATCTCAAGATCAAAATAACAGAAAATATTTGTATTCTTTTACAAATATTTATGTTATGGCCAAAATATTGGGAAAACAGTATTTTCTACTTTGTTCAACTTTCAATGATATATTTTCAACTGTTGTGTGTATTACTGGAAAAAACAAATCTAATACCTTGGCCAATAAGCTTGAAGTATGAATCAAGACTTGCAATATAATATTGGACCTTCACACTCTGCTGACGAATTATCTACACCTTGGCCCAGCCTTTCTTCATAGTAGACTCCCTAAATAACCATAACTGACTATTAAACAGGTGAATATCTCAAAGGACAGGTAATCAAATGAGCTCTACACCACTAATAGGCAATTTTTCCACTAAAAAGACTTGTTTATCTCTTCTTAACATCTGCCTCGAGCCACAAATCTATATAATGTTAGTTATCAGGAGAAGTTGAAAATTAGTTGTGTTAGGAATGAAATCTAGAACGTCATCTTCAAGTTATATTGGCTTCATTTTTCCTCCTATATCTTGTAATGTGAGGATGTGGGAATAGTGGCATAAGGAAAAAAATACTATGAACCATCTTTTTCTAGTCCAAACAGAAAACCTCCATTTGTGTCTCTAACTACCAGGAGGCAACCTGAACTCTGTTCAAGAGATATCACTAGACTGGATTTGCCCTGGTGACTGACAATAAATTGTAAGCTCAGTAGCTGAGATAGACAGCAAACTTGTGTTTGGAAGTTGCTGAGGATGGCAACAAGAGACAACAGGGAAAGGGAAAGATAGGTCAGATTTCTAAAGACTTCAGAGAGAGTGAAAATATGAGAAAAGTTAATGCAGACATAAAGAGTGTAGAGTCAATATACTCTACATTCTTTAATTACAAAGGAGCCTGCAATAATAGGAACTACACAGTAACCTGGAAATGATCTACGCTTACAAAATATATCAGATGGAATTGAAAACGTGTTCATGATATATTATTATTGCTTTTTAAATTAAGTCACAAAGGAAGGTGCAAATATCAATCTTAATTTTTGTTCAAATATGATTTAATAAGATATGGAGATAGAGAGGGAAGGAGGAAAAGAAATGGATTGTGAAAAGTTATGCTGGCAAGGTTGCAGACAAAAAAGAACACTTTACATTGTTGGTAGGTATATAAATTTGTTTAGCTGCTGTGAAAAACAGTTTGGTGATTTCTCAAAGTACTTAAAACAGTACTACCATTCAACCCAGCCATCCTATTACTGGGTATACAACCAAAGGAATGTAAATTGTTTTACCATAAAGATACATTCATGTGTATGTTCATCACAGCACTATTCACCAGAGCAAACACATAGAATCAACTTAGATGCTCATCAACTGTGGACTAGATTTAAAAAAAAAGTGGTACATATACACAGTGAAATACTACACAGCCATAAAAAGAACAAAATCAGGCCCTTTTTGGCAACACACATTTTCCTCAGCAAATTAACTCAAGAATAGAAAAATACCACATGTCCTCACTTG
Source organism: Colobus angolensis palliatus (assembly GCF_000951035.1). Lineage (NCBI taxonomy): Eukaryota > Metazoa > Chordata > Mammalia > Primates > Cercopithecidae > Colobus > Colobus angolensis. Next base: position 1,140,222 of record NW_012114866.1, on the reverse strand, counting down.
TAAGTGTAAGCTAAATATTGAAAGCAAATGGATACAAAGAAGGGAACAATAGACCCTGTGGACTACTTGAGGATGGAAGGTAAGAGGAGGGAGATAATAAAAATCTACCCACTGGGTACTATGCACATTACATGGGTGACAGAATAATCCGTACACCAAAGACCCACCACACACATTTTACCTATGTAACAAACCTGCACATGCACCCCTTGAACCTAAAGTAAAACTTAAGGGGAAAAAATATAGAGAAAAATTAGAAAATGTAATGTGAAACTGCCAATAGTAGTTGCCTCCATGAGTAGAATCGAGGGTCAGGGTTTCATACAGACAATTTACACTTCTGTAGCATCTGCATTTGGAACACTGACTAGAGATAGCATGGTGTAATAGAAAGAGTCTTTGGAATCAGAAACATCTAAAATAAAACTTTGTCTCAAGTTTACTGTGACTTTGTAATATTACTTATTTTCTCTATACCTTAGTTTCCTTGGTTCCTATAAAAGACACTTATATCTGCGTTGTAAGACAATGTGGAAATAAAATGAGATTCCATATATGAAAATACTAACACATGAGAGTCATTCAGTGTGTGCAATCTATGATTATTTCTCATATTCTAAGCCCTGTTGGAAGGAAGGAAGGAAGAGGAATACATTAGATTAATCACTCTTTCTTTACCTTTAACGGAATACGCTTAAGATAACTCCATAGGGCAACAGGGAAAGACATCCTGGAAAATTAGTCTTATGACTAGTTATTTCTGTCTTCTCACAGTATCTCACATCCTATTGAAGTCATATGTTTTAAGTAACCCATGTGACAAAGTGGAGGTGTTGAAGTAAGGAATGGCCAAGTGATTGTACATGGGACAGAAGGAAAAGGGCTTCATCCCACCTTCTCAAGAGACACAGACAAATTTTCCTTTCCAGTTGTTTGCCCTCCCTTTTGTATTGGATGCTTGCTCACTGGCCACCCCCACGGAGCCGTACCACATTTTCATTCTTTCATTTTCTCTCTCTCTCTCTTTCTTTTTTGAGACAGAGTCTCCCTCTGTTGCCAGGCTGGAGTGCAGTGGCACAATCTCCGCTTCCTGCAACCTCCGCCTCCTGGGTTCAAACAATTCTCCTGCCTCAGCTCCCCCAATAACTGGGACTACAGGTGCATGCCCCCACACTCAGGGAATTTTTGTATTTTTAGTAGAGACAGGCAGAGTTTCACCATGTTGGACAGGCTGGTCTCGATCTCTTGGCTTCGTGATCCTCCCTCGTTGGTGTCCCAAAGTGTTGGGATTACAGACATGAGCCACCGCGCCCGGCCTACATTTTCTTACTCACTCAAAGATTTTTCAAAGCCTGAAGGAATTAGTTACTAAGTTAAAGTGCCAAACAGGCTACTGAAACAAGGAAGACTAGGAAGTTTGGTTTATTAGATAAAATTAGTTTATGACAAAGTTTCTGATTTTCACACTTCTACTTTAAGTAAAAAATTCTAATCCTGGGGTTGCAGTACTGACCAATCTCTCATAAATTTGTCCCCCTGGTCTAGTCTACAAAATAAGACCATGACATCTGAATCCTGAAAAGAAACACTTCCATATTATTTAGCATTTCTGTTTTCATTAGGACATATGAACATATTTAAATGCAACATTGAATAAATATAATTCAGTATGCATTTATTTGACCTCCATGTACTCAGAACTATGGCAACTGCTATGAACACCACCCAAAAATTTAATATCACTGCTATGGTGTGAATATCCTCTCCAAAACACATGTTGAAATTTGCCCTTATGGTGGTGTTAACAGGTGTGAGTTTGGGAGGTGATAGGACCATAAAGGCTCTCCCCTCATTTTTAGAATTAATGCCATTTTAAAAGAATGAATTAGGACTCCATTTGCCCTCTTTTCCTTGGATCTTCTGCCATGTGAAATGAAGTATTTTTTCCTCCAGGAGGACAACACAGTATTCAAGGCACTATCTTAGAATTAGAATCATCAAATCTGCCAGCCTCTTCATACTGGACTTCCCGGCCAACAGAATTGTGAGCCAATACATTTCTGTTTATAAATAATCCAGTCTGTGATAGTCTGGTATGGCAGCACAAAACAAACTAAAACAACCCCTTCCTACAAGAAGCCTACATCCTCATTAATTATAACTAACATCCATGCATCACTTATCTCAATACAATTTTTATTATCTGTTTTTTAATAATTTAAGTACCAAATTTTGTCAGGCATGATGGCTCATGCCTGTAATACCAACAGTTTGGGAGGCCAAGGTAGGAGGATCACTTGTGTCCAGGAGTTTGAGACCAGCCTTGGCAATATAGTGAGACTTTATGTCTACAAAAAATGAAAATAAAAAATTAGCCAGAAGTGGTGGTGTGCACCTGTAGTTCCAGCTCAGGGACTGAGAAAGAGGCTGAGATAGGAGGATCACTTGAGCCTGAGAGGTCGAAGCTGCCGTGAACCATGATCATGCCACTGTACTCAGCCTGGGTGACAGAATAAGACCTTGTCAGAAGAACAAAACCCAAAACACATTTGAAGTACTATAATTTTTAGACATATATCAAATGACCAAAGTGTTTGGTAACCCTTAATAAACACACAATGTAATGATCTTAAAAAGGAAAGATGCCCTAGTACATCTCTAAAAGAGTTGGTTGATTTTAATTTTTTTAGTAACAGAAAATTAAGTTAACCTTTTTTTAAAATTATACTTTAAGTTCTGGGGTACATGTGCAGAACATGCAGATTTGTTACATAGGTATACACACATTTGCATGGTGGTTTGCTGCACCCATCAATCCATCATCTACATTAGGTATTTCTCCTAGTGCTATCCCTCCTCCAGCCCCCCAACCCCCGATAGGCCCTCCCTGTTCTCCTCCCTGTGTCCACGTGTTCTCATTGATCAACTCCCACTTATGCCTGAGAGCATGAAATGTTTGGTTTTCTGTTCTTGCATTAGTTTGCTGAGAATGATGGTTTCCAGCGTCATCCATGTCCCTACAAAGGCCATGAGCTCATCTTTTCTTATGACTTCATAGTATTCCATGGTTTATATGTACCACATTTTCCTTATCCAGTCTAACACTGATGGGCATTTTTCTAAACAAAACATTACAGAATTTGTAATACAAATAAGCTTAACATGTTAAGGAGAAAAGGAAAGCTACAAGTTATCCGGTAGAAGCACTGTTAAAAAACTTTTTGATTATTCTGTCAGTATAGTATTTAGAAGAATCATTCAATAAAATAGGAAATAAGCTGTGATAATTAGTGACATATAACAAAGTCAGATAAATTAACCATCCTTAGTGAGAAGGTTGACAGAAAACTTAAATCTCCTTAATACTAGTGCTTCGTTCTTCAGATTCTGGTATAATTTGATAGCAGCACACATACGTATGTATAGCATATATTTCAATAAATCTATAGAATACTTTTCTAGTTTTCTATCACAAGCACTCTGAACATTAACATTTCACATGTTAAAATTTAAGCATTCAGTTCATTGAGGCTTTCTTCGAATTTTCTTAATACCAGAATGCTGTATACTTGACTATTCCAGATGTATCCTTAATGGGATTTTTACAGAAGTCATTGTGGTTGTGCATGGTAAGGATGAGGCATGCTGAAATTTTTCATTTCCTAAATGCCTTATATTAAAAAGTCCTTACATCTCTTATTCAATATTTCCCACTAAATTGTTTACAAAACTTTCTTGCTAAATAATCACGGTAAAGTGGTTAGCTGGGGAGTAGACACTAAGGAATGCTGGATTGCTGGGGAAACAGTGCCAAGGGAAGCAACAAAAGAGACAACCAAAGCTATAGATGTTATATTACACAACATTTTTTACTCCTATTCTATTGTTATACTTTGTTATTCTGGCTTACTTTTTTGTTCAAGAGAGACAATGTCTCTCTTTAAGAACTCTTAAATTGACACCAATAACAACACAGAAAGCATGCCATTAGTATAAAATCTATCAACCAGAATTCATCTTTTTTCAAAGTAATACAATGACAATGGGTGCAATTACGAAACTTATTTTTTGATCCGCTGACCCTAAAGTATTTCCTAAATGATAAAACTTGGATATTTGACTTCTTAATTCTTCCAGTAAAATTCTTTTTCAATAAAAGTGTCTTCAGAATGATTGGCCTTTATAAGAAAGCCCAAATGATTTCTTGTACAATATATTGTGTCTCTTTGGCCTTATCAGAGGTTACAGAGCTTTGCAGTAATCTCAAAATATCAACAACATCCATCCTGGGGAAGTGTTTTCTCCAGCAAAAGGAGAAAAAGCAAGACAGAAATAATCATAAGGCTATGTGAGGTTGCCTTTCTCAGGAAGCAGTTTAATAAATACATTCTTTTATTTAATGCCTTTGTGCCTTCATTTCCTCATCTGGTAAATGGTAATTAAAAGTACTTAACTCATAGCATTATCGTAAGGACTAAATAAAATAAAACCACATTAGCTGGAACATATTAAGTAGTTCGTATTAGCTATGGTAATAAAATAATAATAAAAGTAATCATATATTTAAAGAACAACTCTTTAAAAATATACAAAAATAACGTCCTTAAGATGGGTTGTATGATGTTCTCAAGTAAGTACAAAATTGAGAATCTTAGGAACAGATGATCTGGAGAGGTGACAATGTGCTAGCAGCCTTCACTCTCAGTGCCTCCTCTGCCTCGGCTTCCACTCTGGCAGCGCTTGAGGAGCCCTTTAGCCCGCCACCGCACCGTGGGAGCTCCTCTCTGGGCTGGATGAGGCAGGAGCCTCCTCCCTCTGCTTGCGGCGAGGTGTGGAGGGAGAGGCGCCGGTGGGAACCGGGGCTGCGTTCGCGGGCGGGTGTGAATTCAGGCGGGCGTGGAGCAGCCTGCTCGGTGGGCCCCGCACACGGAGTGGCCGGCTGGCACCGCCGGCCCAGGGCAGTGAGGGGCTTAGCACCCGGGCCAGCAACTGCGTAGATTCTGCCGGGGCCCCCAGCTGTGACAGCCCGCCAGCCTTAGCTGCTTCCCCGCGGAGCAGGGCTAAGGACCTGCAGCCCGCCATGTCTGAGCTCCCCCACTTCGGTGGACTCCGCGCAGCCTGAGCCTCCCCGACTGGCTCCGCCCCCTGCTCCATGGAGCCAGGTCCCATCACAGCCCAAGGGTTGAGGATTGCAGTGGGGGCTCAGGACTGGCGGACAGCTCCGCCTGCAGCCCTGGGGCAGGATCCACCTGGTGAAGCCAGCTGCCCTCCTGAACTGGATGGGAACTTGGAGAACTTCTGTATCTAGCCAGAGGATAGTATGTGCACCAATCAGCACTCTGTCGAGCTCAAAGGTTTGTAAATCTGTATCTAGCTAACCTAGTGGGGATTTGGGAGGACAAGCACTCTGTGACTCTGTGTCTAGCTCAAGGATTGTAAGCAAACCAATCAGCACTCTGTTCAAAACGGACCAATCAGCTCTCTGTAAAGTGGACCAATCAACTCTCTGTAAAATGGACCAATCGGCAGGATGTGGGTGGGGCCAGAAAAGGGAATAAAAGCAGGCTTCCCAAGCTAGCAGTGGCAATGCGCTGGGTCCTTTTGGAGAGTGTGGCAGTTTTGTAATTAGGCTCTTTGCAATAAATCTTGTTGCTGCTCATTTGTTGGGTCCACGTTTCTGCTATGAGCTATAACATTCACCCCGAAAGTCTGCAGCTTCACTCCTGAAGCCAGCGAGACCATGAACCCACCAGGAAGAAGGAACAACTCCAGAGGCGCTGCCTTTAAGAGCTGTAACACTCACCACGAAGGTCTGCAGCTTCACTCCTGACAATGAGACCAGGGACCCACCAGAAGGAAGAAGCTCCAGACACATCTGAACTTCTGAAGGAACAAACTCAGGACACACCATCTTTAAGAACTGTAACACTCACCGCGAAGGTTCATGGCTTCATTCTTGAAGTCAGTGAGACCAAGAACCCACCAATTCCGGACATAATCTGATTCAAAATTCTATGATCTTATGCCCTATTATACTTAAGAACGCTGAATTACAGGTAAAATATTCTAATACTATGGAAAAACACCCTATAGTTTACATGTGTATTTGACTAGTCCCTGGTGAAAGTAAACCTAAGCATGATTTTAAATATAAATAAAATGTGTCCAGGAGGGGAAAAGTTCTCCAACTAGATGATTTAAATAATTATTGGAAGAGTTGAAATAAAAATTACTTGGAAAGAGTAGAACTTAAGAAGAAAGATTAGATGAGATTTACCTTAGAGATGAGGCCTCATAAAAGTTTAGTAAAAATGTCATTCTGGATATATGGGCACATGCATTTAAAACTTCAAAATTCTATTTTGTAGGACAAAAACTTTTATTTCAAAAGCAACTTAAAGTGGGTTATCCATGGGAAGGGATAGGCACAATGTTTGTTTCTTAAGCCAGTAGTAAGATGAGTGTTTTTACACTACCTAAACTTTTTATGACAGCAATTATTTAAAACATTTACAATATTGCTGTTAAAAGTAATCTTAAAAATTAATATATTTTCAAATTGGACAAGAATTTAATCTGTGTGCTTATTTTTGTTTTTGTTGTTACTAATTTAACTTTTTTAAAATACAGAGATAAATATCGCATATTTATGTTCTTTTATGTGCTTTTTGGAATTGTGAAAAATAAAAAAGAATCTGAAGGCTCCCAAACTGGCAATGTTGTGGAGAAAAGAAAGGATATTATAATGCTATCAATAACAATGTTCATAAAAAGTATGAATAACAAGAGAAAATGTGCTCCTTACAATGCTGAGTAAAATGAAAAAATGCTAACAAAAACATCCAATATTATGTATATAGCTACTTTTTAAAATTGTGCATAATTAGAAATGATAAAATGTTAAAAAGTTTTATTTCTGTTGCAATATTAGTGATTTAAATTTTTTTCTCTTGTTTTCTAAATGTTAAATAATATCTAGCTATTAAATCACCTTTATATTTGGAAATCATGTGTGTTTTAAAATACATTATTTGCATTATTCTTATTTTCACTTTATACATATAGTTTAAGTTGTTCTCAGACACCAGAATATTAGGACAATAATTCAAAATGCAAATAAAGGACTCAAGAAGTTACACTTGAAATCATGGCTAGGCCAAAAATATACATAAGAAGAAAAATAGTATTAACAATCTCCAAAGGACCCAGGGGATTGCCACTGCTGGCTTGGGAAGCCTGCTTTTATTCCCTTTTCTGGCCCCACCCACATCCTGCCGATTGGTCCATTTTACAGAGAGCTGATTGGTCCACTTTACAGAGAGCTGATTGGTCCATTTTGAACAGAGTGCTGATTGGTTTGCTTACAATCCTTGAGCTAGACACAGAGTCACAGAGTGCTAGTCCTCCCAAATCCCTGCCTGTTATATACTTGACTGCCTGTTATATACTACGCACCATAAATATTGCATATTTTTAAAAATACCATTAATTTAAGTTGCATAAATATTTGATGTTTGTCTACCATTATTTTCATTTTCTGTGACTCGGTTTAAATAAATTAACGAATGCAATGTGCTCAGAAAATGGACTGGACACCTGGTAAATTTCAGGTAATTGTTTTCTAGGATTAGCAGCATCAATCATTTTACAATTGATGAAGTTGAGATTTACAAAGGTTAAATAAGTTGCTCAAATTCTAGTTTGTTTAACCACAGATTCCAGATCTATGTCCTTAAACACAGTGATAAAAACAGTAAACCAAAAGAAGTATATCATATTAATATATGCATATATATTTCAATTATAATAAACATACGTTTGTTGTGAGAATGAGTGCCTTAAAATAAATATTATCTGAATATTAAGCATACTTTCCCAACAGTACCCTGGCACCAGGAGTCTCGTTCTGTGCAAGCACTCCTACTCACCAGCTCTGTGACCTTAGACAAGTTGCTTAAATTTCCTAGACCTGAGTTTCTTTTCTAAAAATGAGGAGGTTGAAAAAGAACACATACTAGCAGGAAATAACATTTTTTAACCCTTATTGTGTGCCAAGTATTAAGCTACATTAATGATCACAACTGTCCTATGAGCCAACAATATCGATAATCATCCCTTTTTTGAAATGTGGTAATTTAGGCTTAGGGAACTTGCCTTATTTCCATGGCAAATAGTGATGGACCAGCAAATAAGACAACACCTGGTCTTTAAACCCAAGTGTATCTGAATTCAATGTCTGCGCTCTTTCTTGATGACTATTCAGTGCTCCCACTGTTAGAACTCTCAGATCTGTCCCTTCCAGATCTGATACTTTATTAATGTTGCTAATTACTGATGGAGCATAAATATAATGTGAAAAAGGAGTTTAACTTCTTCCCCCAGCCAGTCAAAATCTCACTGATTTTGTTGTTATGAAGACACAATTAATGAAGTCTTTGATTAGCACCTAATTTTCAAAGTATTGTATTCAATATTTTGTAAGAAAACTTAAAAGCCTAGTCCAAGTATATAGATCTTGGCACATAGTGAGTGTTCATTTAATAATTAATCAGGCAGCCTTACACTTACAAAGTGCATTAACTGATGATTCAACTGACCATCATAACAAAACATTAGTACAGAAAGTGCAGGTACAGCCATCTGTCATCTTGCAAATGAGGATCTGTGTATTTATAAAGGTTAAGTGAGCTGCCCAAGGTCATCCCAAAGTGGAAAATAAAATATGGTCACTAGAGCAATTCCAAGATTAACACTCTTTCCACTGACCTCGAAACTAAATTGTTTTTATTTTATAAAAGGATCAGTAACAAAGTTTTACATATTCAGGCTGAATTATTTCAGCATTAATTTCTGCTCTTTCTTGCCTATGGTCAGAAATTGCATACAATCTACAAAATTCCACTCATGGCCACTGAGTATTTCACATATAAAATCTTGAATTTTTAAATTTTTCTTTTTTGTGTTTCTAAAGGATATTTTCTTCCTGTTAATCACACAAGTGATATACTCTCTTCAGCCTCTTCAAATTTTTAAATTGTATGCATTAATTTTCCACATATTGACAGACTGAAGGTAAAAGCAAATGTATGTAACAGGTTTTGAAGCTAGGAGAAAAATTTCCAGCCAAACAAACTCAAATTACTAATCTCTAAAGTCACAAATAATGCAATCTCCTTTAAAGAAGGTACATTCCAAGTAAGTGAAAACAATTCAATCAAACTATCAATTATATTGATTACTCAAAAATATTGAAAAAGTTAGAGGTTAAGACTCAGAAAAAAAACAGAAATAAAAATAAGATTGAGAATTTCAAAAAAGAGACAGATACCAAGAAACATTTGAGATTATGAATCAATTCAGTTAAAGAATATTAAATTTATACCAAGAAAAATGTAGCGTGGTTAAAATATAAAAAGTGTTTATTTAAGTCTTTCCATAGTTCCGCACAGATAATTAGACAATTATTATGAGAGGTCAAATAGTCCTAAAAATAAATTATTTCAATGTTGTTAAACACACCAGAGACTATCTTAATTACTTATTATGGAATTTATAGGTTATTGTTTAAAGTTGTATGCTATATCTGTTAGTGTGGAAGATTTAAAATCTCACTCTTTTACAAAAAAAGATATTAATAGTATGCAACTCAGACTTCCTATCTCAAATGGAACAGTATTGATGATCTTCATACTGAATCAGAGCCATTCAATAGCATAAACAAAAAGGAATTACTACACCATCTACAGTGTTCTAAATGATATAAAATAACATTGTATTAAACAAAAAGATGACACAATGGGTTTTTTTTTTTACTTTAACCAAAGCTATCCATACATATTCATCTCTTGCCATATAGATAGCTTTGTGAGTTTCTGCTTACATATGAACATATTCTATGAAGGGAAATGTTCTATTTTTATGGAGCCGTGGCTTGGTATATATCTGAGAAAACTCATGCACTAGCAAGTGCTTCCATGTCACTTTTTTCACAGTAACTACCACAGAGCTGAGTACAGAGTATCTACCCAATAAATATTTGTAGACTAATGAATAAAACAATTTGTTTGCAGTAGTATCACATAGACCTCAAGCTCTATTGGGTGTGCTTTCATGTACTATATATTTGCATTGAAATACAAATATCTGTATTTCATTGAAAATTATATTTTGTCCAAAAAATTCTCTCAAATCAGAAGTTTTTGGTTATTTTTATAAGTTCAAAATCTTGTCAAATTAAAGTACCACCGAGCCCCCCCCCTTTTTTTTTTTGGCAATGTATTAGGTATAAGAGACCTTGCTGTTATCAATTTTATATAAATACAAAGTCCTATAGAATTGTGAGCTTGATTTTTAGCATATATATTTTAATAAAACCTATAGATTTAACATAATATATAATGGAATCTATGGTTATTTGCATATTTTTGTATCCTCTGAGCAAAAAATTAATATCAATTATTCTCAATCATTAAAATTATAAGAAATTAATGAATGTATTAATTTGAGAATTGAAAACAATAAAATTCAATTTTATTACAAATAATACAGCCAGATGGTACAATATTTCTCTGTCTTCACATATTTACTGTTTTATCAAATCATTTCCATACAAACATATTGTCAACATCATTTGTAGCTTTTTTCTTTTTTTTTTTTATTATACTTTAAGTTCTAGGGTACATGCGCACTAATTCCATAAAACTGAAAGTCAACTGACATGTACTTCAGTATGTCTTACTTAATTTTTATATTTTTTCAACTTCTCTGAAGGATAAAATGCTATCATATGTAATTCAGTAATTTATTTTAAATTAGCAAAAATGTCTCTCTAACTTTATTAGGGAAAGGCAAGGATTGAATTCCTAACCCAAATCTGGTGAAGGTCAAATATATGACAGTTGAAAAGAGGGTATATAACCAAAGCAATATGAAGACAGTTTCTGAGGATATCATTAAAAATACAAATATTTATATTTTTATTGTTCTAGAGGAAAGGAATGCAGAAATATCTTTTTATTCTATTTTTATTCTATCTACTTTTCATTGCAGCTATGAATGAGACTACTGACTTTCAGGTTATATTAATAATATACTAATAACAGCACAAAAATCTACCTAGATATCACTTTATAGAATAAAAGAGCTTTTATAATTTCTGAAAATAAACATTTGATAAATAAGTTATATATTCATTGTTATTATTGGAACTACAACAATCTGGCAGAACATTTAATTTAGTTTTCAAACTAATGTAGCAATTAAATGTAATCTGTCTGTTTTATTTCCTAGGGTCCATGTTATTTATTTTGGTTTTAACCTCAGACCCATGGCATATCTCAATGTGCTACAACTTGTTTCTATTAACAAAGTTTCTAGTTGGACTAGTAAAGGTACATGAGCATGTTCCATTTGAAATTTACAAGGAATTTATCTATCTATTGTTTGCACTTCTTTTTTTTTTTCATTATAAGGGTTGCTTATGCTTGTTGAAAATGTAAAAAGAATTCAAAAGTACTTAAAGTATAGCAATCAGTTTCCATCTTTAATCCCCTCTAGTTTCATCTCCTACACCCACGCACATCAAAGATAACCATGTTCACAGCTCTGGAATTGTCCAGACCTTGCTCATCTTACCACAGCATAATGCCTCTCAACATACATTACCAATCGGAGGAGGAAAGTGTGGGGTGTATTTGTACTTAAGCCAAAGCAATAAGCAACCTATCATTTTTTGTGCAATTGCAAACTTACCTTCTAAAGGGAAAATTAGTAAGAGTCTAACACTCACTACATATATTGATAACTTTCCTGACCAATTCTCCACTCCATTATGTTTTCAATTATAACAGGGCAAAGCTGAATTGAAACATCATTTATGGTTTTTTTCTTCAAAGCCAAGATAAGGCAAGACAGGTTCTTGGCAGGAAAATTTAGAAGATACTTACTGAATGTTTTCTATGTGCCAAGCTTGATACTAAGTGCTTTATATTTCGTTTTCACAACAATCTTATAGGGCAGGTATTTTTATCTCAATTTGATAATGAGGAAATTAAATTTACTTGTCCAATATCCCTCAACTAGCAAGACTATTAATCAGTATCTGTACTCAAATTTGCCTGGGTTCATCCTACTACTTAAATGAGAATTATTTCAAAGGGTCAAAAAACAGATTCCAAAGATATTTTTGCAAGAAACTGTGAATTTAAGTTATTGCACTGTAGGTTACTTATTTCATCAAACTACTTTTATAATACTTTTAAAAGCACACTCTCATAAATTACCGTACTATATTTTACAAATAGTATTTGGCCCAAGATTCTCATTCTCAAAAGAAGTCTAAATTTTAGACTTGACTATATATCAAATGCAATTATTCATATAATTTTTGGGACACTCGGAGTAAAATGGAAGAAGATTGTCACTTTATATATTTAAACTTGTGGCTTATTACACATAGTGCACATGTGGTGCACTATGACTTGTTTATATAGCCAAAACGTTATCTTGTAAATGGCACAAATGCCTTACATTATATTTTATGTGCTTGTACCTGTATGTTTCTGTGTGTGTGTGTGTCGGGGGAGGGGGGTTTAGAAATGTTAATTTGTTAAATGTAAATGTTTAATGTCAAAATAATGTCAAAATGATAATATTTTTGGCATTTATTTCTTAGTGTACTATATTGGGATATTAAAAATTAAAATGCTTCCACGCTGTCTTTATCACTGATAAAAACTAGGACTAGAAACTCTCCTGACCTATCCACTCCATTGTCCTATCCTGATGCATATACCATTTACCAAAATTACATCAATTATTTAAATAATTGGTATAATTGTTCAATGAGTAACCTACTGTGCAGTAACTTAAATTCACAGTTTGTTGCAAATATATCTTTGGAATCTGATTTTTGACCCTTTGAAATAATTCTCATTTAAGTAGTAGGATGAACCCAGGCAAATTTGAGTACAAATACTGATTAACAGTCTTGCTAGTTGATAAGTAAATTTAATTTCCTTATTATCAAATTGAAATAAAAATATCTGCCCTATAAGATAGTTGTTCAATGCTTCTATCATTTCTTACCATGGCTGCCATGAAGTTTTTGCTTGTTTTGAATAAGACCTAAAACCCATCACTCCAGAAAATATAAACTAAATGACATTGTCACAGAAGAATAAATTCATGTGTATCGGTTACATTTCTCTAGAAGAGTATTTACGAATATCGTGAAAAAGATAAGTAGAGTAAGTCACTTTTAAATTTTATTTTTTTTTAGCTGCAAGACATAGAAGAAATATCTTTTAAATGGTAACCCACAGGCTATTTATGGTTTTGTGTAACTAAAATGAAATTTACAAAATATCTAACATATGATGTAATACATGTTAATATTTATATTTTACTCTAGTCTATTTTAATGTATTCTATATTAAATTCTGATTTCAACCCTCTAAATTAGTTTTACAAATAACTTATGTTATGATCCACTATTTGAAAAAAAGAAAAAAACATGGACTAGATAATCTCTTTAGAATCTCATTGTGTGTGTGTGTGTGTGTGTGTATGTGTGAAAATCAATGTGTAAATGTAACATTGGGCTGTAACATTTGGACTTTACAAAGTCCCCTAAAATAAATGTATTTGACTATTACACCTCTTGCCAAAACATCTCCTCAATTCAACATTTGAATGTTTGATAAATCTTTCTGGAGTGTTTGCAAATGTGCCAAAATGAGATTTCGTAACCCATAGCCCTGATGAATTCCAAATAATTGTCTTTCATATATAAGGCTACATCATTTAACAATATATCCTCCTGCTCTTAAAAACTTCTGCACCATATTGCTTCCTGCTATTATCAGCATCTGAAAGACAGAGTGTGGAGCCTGTGATGGAGATGTAAATAGAAACAACCAAGCACAGTCTGTGTTTATCATCAGACTCACAAAGAGGACTTTTATGAGGTCAACTTGTTGCCACAGGCCTCCTCCTTAATTTGTTTTCTTTTCACTATAATTAACCCATTCCACGGGAACAAGGAAAGGTGCTGCTCTGAAAGCTAGATAAAAAGACACAAAAATATGCTCAAAAGATACTCTCAGTGGGGAAACAAATAGGGTTTTTTGTTGTTGTTGTTTCCCAGGGAAGGAAAAAGAACCAGGAGATGTCCATTCTGCTTTTCCTTGGAGCCACACCTACTCCAATGTAAAGGAATGAGATTTAGATTTGTTTCAAAAGAGTTGGCCTTAGGTCCAAATCCTTGTTTTGCCACTAACTTTAGCTGCAGAAAAAAAATCACTCTTTCCTTGTCCATTCTACTAAAATGACTACTTTATCAGACTGTGTTATGAAATAAATGAACAAGCTAACCAAATTTAAAATATAGTATATGTGGTCAGGCGCGGTGGCTCACACCTGTAATCCCAGCACTTTGGAAGTCCAAGGCAGGCAGATCACGAGGTCAGGAGATCAAGAACACCCTGGCTAACATGGTGAAATCTCCTCTCCACTAAAACTACAAAAAATTAGCTGGGCATGGTGGCACGCACCTGTAATCCCAGCTACTCAGGAGGCTGAGGCAGGAGAATTGCTTGAACCTCGGAGGCAGAGGTTGCAGTGAGCCGAGATCGTGCCACTGCACTCCAGCCTGGGCAACAAAGTGAGACTCCATCTCAGAAAAGGAAAAGGAAAAGGAAAAGGAAAAGAGAATATATAGTGATTATGTTTCAACTCACAGAGTAATATGATCTCAATGGCATTTGATTGTCAACATTGGGAATTATCAAAAGAACAAACAGTCCAATATTCTTCTTTCCTCAACTGAGGTTTAAGTCTATTTTTCCAGAGTATGCCAAGTGATTGTCCATTCTAGGTTTGTGCACAAGGAGTTACAGAGATCTAACTCACTACCTCCTAAGAGAGGCAATTCCTTTATTGAACAATTCTGCTAATATAAATTTTTTTAATTAAACCATACTTTGTTACTCTTGTATTTTAGTAACTAGCTGTCTCTGTTAACTGCTGCCCATACAGAGTGAATCTAGCTGTTTTCCACCTGAATTTACAAATATCTAAATAAGCAAAATATGTAAATATATCAGATACCTAAAGGTAGCAATCAGGGCCTTGCTATGTCTTGTCTTCTCTCTACTAAATTTGTTCTCTGAGGATATAATTTCAAATTGCATAACCATTTGGTCTACTCTCCTTTGAACAGGCCCTGCTTGGTTGCATTTGATATTGTTCTTGCCCTGTCACCCAAGCTGAGTACAGTGGTGCAAACTTGGCTCACTTCAGCCTCAACTTCTTGTCCTCAAGTGATCCTCCTGCCAGTCTCACAAGTAACTGGGACTACAGGTGCACACCACCATGCCTAGCTAATTGTTCTTTTTCTTTTCTTTTCTTTTTTTTTTTTTTTTTTTTTTTACTTTTTGTAGAGATAGAGCCTTATGTTGCCCACCCTATGTCCAACATTTAATGTAGCCCAGCTGTAGTCTGCAGAAATTTGAGCATAGCAAGTCACAGAAGCTTAGTCTTAGAAGAAATCTGTAAGAACATCCTTTGTAGTGCCTTTCTGTATAAAAAATAATAATAATAATAATGCAAGGAGTTGAAGTGACTTTCTTGGAGCCACAGAGTAAAATCCTTAGTTCTCATGTCAGTTATCTTACTTTTAGTACAGTTAGTCGTTTTAACTTATTTTTCCAACTCCAAGATAGTATTAATGTAATCTTCATATTTTATCTACTCACTATCAAATTAACAGGATAATGACAAGACTTACAGAAGAGCCTGCAAAAGCAAAAACAAAAAACAAAACAAAAACCTTCTAGTTTAAAGGAGATGAGGAAAAATGATAAATAAGAAAGACAATGTCGGTTGTGGTAGCTCACACCTGTAATCCCAGCACTTCGGGAGGGCAAGGCAGGTGGGAGTTTGAGACCAGCCTGGGAAACACAGTAAGGCCTCATCTCTACAAAAAAATTAAAAAATAAAAATTATTCACACGTGGTCATATGTTCTTGTAGTCCCAGATACTTGGGAGGCTGAATCAGAAGAATCATTTGATACCAAGAGGTTGAGACTGCAGTAAGCTATGACCATGCCACTCTTCTTCAGCCTGGGCAATAGAGAGAGACCCTCTCTCAAACAAAAAAAAAAAAGAGAGAGAGAAAGGGAGAGAGACAAAGAAAAGGGAAGGAGGGTAGGAAGGTAAGAAGTTATAAAGGAAGGAAGGAATGAAAGAAAAGGAGTAGGGAAGAAAAGGAGGAGGGAAGGAAGAAAAAAAATTCTCAAGATACTCCCTCTAGAGTTTTGAGGATCTCTGTTCTTGCTTTCTCTTATATATGCCTGTTTGGGTTTTGTTGGGCAGAACTTACTGTGCATAATTTGCTTTTCCTTCTGTGTTTTATGTGTTTCAAGCTGTACATTGGAACATAAACATCTCACAGCATGCCCTCTCATTCCCCAGCTTTCCTTATGCAGAAGCAACTTCAACAGAAGTGGCTGAACACTACAAACCTGGAAGCTAAAAAGTTTTAATGGCATCTGGAATAAGAGTGACCAAGGGAAAACATGCATGTGTGCAGCTGCCATCCATAAGATGGGTAAATAGTGAATAACTGAGAGGCTACATACTAAGATATGATCTTCACATTTAGGTAAGCATCTGATTATTTAGAACTGTAGAAGTGTCCACATTTGCACATTACCAGAGATATTTACGCATTATGCGGGAGCAGTGCAGTGAAATCCGCTGAAAACAAAATTCCTTTTAACTCAGCTTATTCATCTTGGACATGGAGTATTTGTGGGAGTTTTCTAGTATTTTCAGCAATTGATGACAGCAATGGTGCCTAAGAGAGAGGAAGGTCGATGCTATCCCGGGAATTAGTCTCTTATAGGTGAGCCAGAGTCCAAGCCAGAAATTGTATCATCAGAAATGAATCTGAATATAAACACTGCCCAAACCACATGTGGATATGTCAGCAGATTCTATATTTTTCTCTGAAAGAGGCAATGATAACTCTCTTAGAAATTACTTACTGAGTCCATAGGCTATTCCTTCTGGAGGGAAGAGGAGAGAGTGCCCCTCTAAACACTCTAAACCAGGGCTATCTGTAATTTTTTCACTGTTAGCAATGAAGTTTATGACAGTGATGTGTGAATATGAATATGAAAAATTTGTTTCTTTACAATTAGAGTTACCCACTGTGTTTCCCAGATTATGGATCCCTGATCCAACTTACTAAAGAATCCCCCTAAAAGTCTCTACATCTTCTAAATTGTATATATTGTTAAGTCAGTGGTAATCAATACAATTATACAATCAATCCATAATTTCAAAGATTTCTGGGGATCTCATGTTTTCAGAATTTTTGTGGAGCAAAGGAAAATCTTTCAGAGTTTCTGCAAACCTTCAGTATGATCCAGGAAAAGGAGCACTTCATCTAATTTACAGATCAAGAGCAAAGGGAGCATCCAGGAAAAGGAGCACTTCATCTAATTTACAGATCAAGAGCAAAGGGAGCATGCTATTTCTCAAGGCTAATTTTTATTTTTATTTTTTGAGACAGAGTTTCGCTTTTGTCACCCAGGCTGGAGTGTAATAGCGCCATCTCGACTCACTGCAACCTCCACCTCCCAGGTTCAAGCGAATCTCCTGTCAAGGCTAATTTTTAGATGAATTATTTCATTTGTGGTCCCTTCTACTATTTCAGATAGTTATTAACACTTTCAGCCAATGGTTTAGAAATATTGGTGCCATTGAGATAAAGGCAGAAGGAATAAAACAATGCAATGGAGAGGTAGAAAAATGGCAAAAAGTAACCTGCATAATAATCTCCAACAATGTTTTAGAAACCAAGTTCTGGACAGAAATCTTGAGTTCCAAGACACAACTCTGCAACAAATTATCTGACAAAAATGGTAGAGATATGTGACCTTTCAATCTTAGTTTCCTTAACCGTAAAATACAGAAGATTAAATGCTGGCCTGAGACCTGTCAAGTGTTAACATTCTATGGAATGAACAGTAGTTTATGTGTCTTTATTTTTACCATGATCATCCCAAAATTTAATTCGCAGCACCATTCAGCTCCTGGAGAAACAAAATAAAGTCCTTTAAAAAATTATTCAGTAGCTTCCACAGTGGCATTTATTATTTTTCCCAGCTAAATTGTTGTCTTGATATGATAATTAGTAGAAATGCTGAGATGGGAAAAGTGGACTTCCACTTTTTAGAAGTCAAACAAGCATATAGACTATGAATCACACTAAAGGTCCTTCAATCAAAGCTGGATTAACACATTTTTAAGTAAATAATTGATGGGAAGTCATATCATAACCTGAAATTGCAATTTCTAGGTTAACCAGAAGACAATATTTTTAATAATGTATGCTAACAGTAAAATTTATTGGTACATTTTTCTCCCCAGAACATCACAGATATTTTTTTTGCTGTAACAAATTAACATTACTGTCATTAGACAGAAATAATAAATTCAAGAACCAGTGAAAACAAAAAATGAGGTATAGCATGAACAGGATTTTACAATTAATCAAGGGAGTCATTTTGACACCTCATTTTTATAAAGAAGCAAAACTAAAAACTTACAAGTGCCTGCTATTTATCCACATACTATGTATTCATAAATAGTGAGCTATGTACTTTTCTAACACAAATTTTTCCATTCAGCAAATAGTCTTTGAGCACCTATTATATGATGGGCACTATAATAGGCCCTGTGGATATACTGTAGATTTTCAAAGAAAGTCAGGAAAACTAGTGAAGTGTGAAATCTTGTCAATCACCCAGAAAGTACAATATAATTTTTTGTATAAAACGCAATGCAATAATTACTTTTCTCAATAAAGTTGAACTAGACCAAGGTAAAGAATATAATAATGAAATATATTCAAGTGCTTAACTATTTAAAATATTCAGACTTTAAGGGAACTATCACATCTCTAGCCACAGAAGTATGGGCAAAGCATTTTAAATATTCCTTCTTTCCCACAGCATATATTATGTTTTATTTCATATTCAAATTTCAAGAATATTAATACATGGCAATTTATTTCATTTTGTTTTTGAAGTTTAAGCAGTAGCATCTTATTTGGGAGGAGGGAAGTTAGAGACTCAAGTGAGAGGGATGAATATGTTTATACTGAACTCCATCCTGAAGGCATTTTTTATTGCTCACAATAATAGTCAGCTGGGTAATGTTGAGGGTTTCAGCTGGGCTCAATTATGTGATTGCAATTAGTTGTGGGTTGGGAAGGCAATTTTGTTGATCTGCATTGCATGCTCTCACATGTTTGAGGTCAACTGGTCTAAGATGCACTCATTTGGAAAACCTGGGTGCTCTCATGCTTCACAGGGTGATGACAGGGTTCCAACACAAACTAGGAAGAAAGTTTTCATGTCAACCAAGTGCTATTGGTCAAAGTAGTCAGAAGGCCAGTGCTACATGAAAGTAAAAGGGAATTATCGAGTCAAAAGCAAATGATGTGAATACAGAGGAATCATTAGTGGAAGTCATCAATGCAATCTGCCACACTGCTAAACAAGCAAGCACCATCAATCCTGTGTCATCATGGGCACATGTACCAAGGTTCGCACAAGTACTTTCCTTAGTGCAGAGAAAGTTCTGACTCCATTAAAATAAGTGAGTTTACTTTTGTTCTGAGTCATCGCATATTCCTTTCCTCTTCCCAGCTGAAGAGTTAGTTTGATCTACTCTTTAAAAATACATTTTTTTCTTCTTCTTCTGTTTTACACTATGAATCTCTTTGCCTAGAAGTTCTAGGCATAATTTCTGTGTAATAAAACAAGTAAATACCCAGTCACACGGCCTACTAAAGCCATAAATCACAGGAAATAGCAAGTATCAGAGATTAGCATTGAAACTGAAACCCAGTTTTCCTTGTACACTCCTCTGGAATTCTGTGATGATATACACTTTCCTGAAGGACAATCTTGTGGTACCTGTGACACAGTATGGTTAGGTTTAAGTATCAAATACATAGGCAATTGGGAGAAAAAATGTAAGTTGAAAATAGGACCACATCTTTTCATAGACCTTAATGGTTCATGTGAAAGCATTTGGAAATTTCCATACTCTTCAAGAAAGAGAATATTAATGGAACAAAGGAGAATAATTATAAGAACATGAAGATAAATTATCAGGTACTGGGATTAATTATCCTAATGCTAGAGAAAAATCACCTCAACCCAGTGAGAGAAAGAGACTGGATGATAACTGATACTATCATTTCATGGAAGATACCACACCAAGACTTTCTGAAAAACTGAGCAGCAAAAAAAACAAGCATCACCTTGGAGAGTTCCCACAGTACCCAACAAAGCTGTATCCTGTTTGACTCCCATTTTTCTGAATCTGGAGGTGAGTTTCACCTTGTGAATATTCTTACTATGCCATTCTTATACTGATAAATCATAAGCCTTAACACTACATAACCTCATTATCCACATACTTGCTTGGGATCAAAGCAAGATAAATATTTCTTGACACAACCACATAAACAGTAAGTGAAGGAGAACTTCTTGCAACCTTTGAATGTCTAATTCCAAGGTTTGTTCTCTCCTGAATCCTGGTGGTACAACCTAAATATTTTACCTTAATTTGGCATTGTAATTTCTATTGTCTTTTGTTTGCCCACAAATAGAATGTTTTCATGTAATTGTTATATTTCAGTAGGTAAATTATGTATTTAATCTAGAGCTTAAAGTGTATGTATATAAAAATTATGCATAAAATATTCCACCTCATTTCTTAACTTAGATTTCTTTTCAGAAGCAGCAACTCTTAGTAGATTTGCTCTTTTCTAAGAACAATTCTATGAATAGTCAATCAAATTGTTTGTATAAAAAAACCCTTTTAGAAAAAATAAAATGTTATATACACAGAAATGCACCTTGTTGTTTTCGCCTAAGATGATCTTGGAAATTGTAATCATTACGTAATAGAGTGTCTCATTTATTTATTAGCTATGTGATAATGCATTGTTTGAATGCATCATAACTTATTTTATTAGGTTATTAGATTGCTATTGGGGTAAATTAAGGATAAAACAACAGTTTAACTAGTAAAAGTCAAGGGCCATGACTAATAAGAGTTTCCCTTGGAGCACAACTGAATTAGCATTTGCCACACCGTGACCAAACCCTGCTTTTCTGAAGCTAGAAGGGAGTCCCTAATAAAATGTATGATTTATTTGAGGCAAACCAAAACATACCTTTATAATTGGCCATTTCAAACACATTTTTACTTTCTCACCTATTCGTGTTTTCTTATGCTGTTCACTGAAAGCCATCGCTGCTAATTTTCACCAATTGTCAGTATTATTCTTTTTAAATTTCAGTTGTCGAATTCCATTTCCTTCTGTAAGATTCCCACCATGACCCCCATAACCACAGAGCAGGAGGTGATTTTTTTCTCCATCAATTTCCTTTAGAGTCAGATTTGTAACATTGTGCCATCTTGAATTATGATTATATAAGTATTTGTGCATACTTACATTTGCCAGATTGAAATCCCACTGAAGTCTGTGATATACAAAACAAAGGGCTATCCTTCACAGGACTGTCTTGCATATATATTTGTGCATAATATATTTGTGCATAATATGTGTGGCATAAATATATTCCTAACCTCTGAAGTGGAGTTAGTAACTTAATTCCACATTTTACTGGACTGAAATGTTTGGACTATATTGACATGTTAATGCAGAATTTTAAAAATCTCAACAAATACAATAATTTGATGATTTATAAAAGGTATTTTGTATCTTCTTCAGTATTCTATAGTGCTTAATATACACATTTTGTTATTCTAGAAGAAGAGCTGCATAACAAGTAAGTCTCCCCATTTGGGTCACAACCCCTGTAGGTCAAAACAAATTTTTTCCAAACAGCCTTGGTCAAGAACTGACAAATAATGTATACAAATGATTTTTTAAACATCATAAAAAACAAAGGGCTACTTACTATTCACTGTTATAAAGCATCAGTCTGATTTTTCTTTCCTCACTATTCTTGGAGCATCAAGAAGCAATACATTTTAAAGCAAACATGTTGAATTATTTAAAATTATACTTCTCAAATATGTTCTACACAAAGATAAAATTAATTTATCTCTATTTTGGATTTGACCATGAATTCTTCTGAAAAAGTAGCTGTAAGACTAAACTTTTTGGTAATTCTCTATAACAACATACCTAGGTTAGAGCTGGCTACTACCTTCAGTGCAATGTGTATTTATGTGTACCTTGCTTTAACTATTAGAAACACTAGGCACCTAGAACAATCTTGAAATGACAAAAATATGAGGTGTACAGTGAAGATATAGAGACTTAAAAACCTCTAGTGATGAATATAAAAAGATCATTATATCAGAAGTATAATATAGCATCAGTATAGTAGAAGTAAATAATGTAATTCACAATTAAAACAAAATTATATTTAACCAAATATTGGCCACATACACCTTCTTGTAGTTTAAGTCTATGTCTCTCTAGATGTATGTCATCTAGTCTGTTCTTATAGTACTGTTATAACTAGGACAATTCAAAATATCCAAAATAATTAGGAATAGCTTAGTCTTCCCAAACCTGAAATTTTAACTGTTGAGTGTATAATAATAGATACTCGATGTATGCAAAGAAAACTTACCTTCTGTGTGCACAGCTGATACATAGGTCCAGTTGTACCTCTTCACTATGTCCACCATGGCCCTTGCCTGCTGAGCATCTGAAGGCACAACCCTCATGAAATATTTGAACAGAGTCTTGTCACTCAGATCCATGCTGGTTGCCGAATAAGCAATCTGAGGTATGTTGAAAAGCTGGAGCAAGTTCTGGACCTGAATGGCTACAGAACTGGAGCCAGGCCCAATGACCCCTACTATGGGCTTCTTGGAGCGGAAGGAAGAGGAGGAGCCATCCACACAGCGTACCAAGCCCTCTTCCTCTTCTGAAGAAATGAGGGAATCTCTTATGAACTCAATGCTCTGCTCTAGGGCCACAGCCGAATGCCAGCAGGAATCCCTTATCTCACAGCCCAGTGTGATGTTGGGCAAGAGTGTAGGGTCTGAATTGATCCTTTCCAGGGTATGTAGCATGGCCTCCACTCTCTGAATGCCATACTGTTCACGGACCGCCCCACACTTCCTCTCATGAACTTTGTCCACAGTAGGCTGGTGATGAACAGAAAAGAGAGCTCCAATAATGATGTCACCTGGCATGTGAGCCACCACCCTCCTCTCACTGGACTGTGCACTCCCACGGACATCTTCTTTCAAAAGTAAGACTGACAGGATCAACAGAAGGACCATTTTAGGGAAGGAGTTCAAGCTAATAAAGATAGCATGGTGGGGAAAATTCAGGAGTGTTCTGATAGATATGAACAAGCGATGTCCTACGTTGAGTCGCAAATCAAGAAATTAGCCAACAATTCACATGTATTCTCTATAGGACCATTGTGTCCCCATGTACCATTTAGTTAGATGATCCATGTGGTCACGATCTTCTAAACCTGAAAAAAAAAAAACAACATGGGTCTTTAACAAACATAAGTGCAACTAGTTTGGGGAAGTACTATAATACATGTTAGCAGAAAAAACATTTTGATGATGCAGATAACAAAGAAAAAATAATTCAAAAACGTTTCTGACTTTCCTTTGTCTGCTTCCTTTATGATTTGATGAAGCAGCTGATGTAGCTTCTTGACCCTGCCTTGCTTAGAGTAATAGTCTTTATTTGTTCACCTGCAATACACAAAACCAAACCTCGTGTGTCGCAGTCAGAACTGTACTGTACTCTCAGGCAGAGATGACAGAGCATCCTAGAAGCAAAACTACACCAGGAACAGAAAACCTCAAGAAGTATGCACCCCAAAATATTAAACATTGGTGATCTCTCGGTAATGAAAGTGTGGCTAACTGTTGTTAAATTTTCATTATGCTTTCTTTTCTTTTGAAATATTTAGCATTGAGCATGTAATTATGCGATTACAAAAATAAAATTATCTTTTCAAAAATACCCCACATAATCTCTCTCCAAATGCAATGTCAAACAAGTTGAATAATCTTCCCAGGAATAAATAAGTATTGTGTCTAATTAATGTGGAAGATATAACAAAAACAAGTGAAGAAAAGTAGATGTTTCATGTTAAACAAACTGTAGAAGTGAAAGGAAAAGGTTTGGAAATTATAGAGTACAATGTCCCCCAAATAGGCAGCAAGGAAGCGTCAGATTAGCACCAATTTTTAGAGAAAAAGAATATTCACATTTCAATCCCTGTTCTTCCATTAAGAAGTATTAGTAAATTGTTTAACCTCTCGGGACCAGAATTTGCTCACCTGAAAAATGGGGATACTATGTGCTAGGCTGTCCCTTATGTGAATCAATACAAGATATCAACTAAATAAATGCTTTATAAATTAAACAGGGATCATATATATACATACATATATATGTGTATATATATATATTCAAAATGACATCTTTTTGTTATTAAATTTTCAAGGGCATTCTGTGGTTAGGTCGTGAGGACAGAAAATTCTCTGGCAACCTACTTGGTCCTCCAGAGAGACTTCAAAGTAATTACAGAGTCTTGTAATAAAATTCACAGTAATCAGTCCTCTAGCCCTGATCCAGAAAAAGATTCCACATCACTAAGGCTCAAAAGGCTAAAAGGATGTATGTTTGGAACTATTCTGCCAGGTAGAAATTTAGTATAGCTATGAATGTCATCATCTATTTCAATTTAAATTCCTGGGAAGAAAGAAATTTTGTCCCAAATTTTCTATGGCAAATTCTAGCATAATTTGTAAAAGATAATTGACAAATTAGTGATTTGATCACTTAGGGGAATTGTGTAAGAGACTTATTTTGTTATCAATTTTGCCAGCCAAGGATTTCAAATTATTTTAAAGTGACTATCTTTTTAATCACCGACTTTCAAAAACAGGTGATGTTTCTTCAGGAATGTATGCAAATATCACACTTTTACAAGATACTAATGGTTTCAAAGGTCATCAAATCTACAAAAAGTTAAGACCAGACACAAAACGAACGTAACTTGAATCATATTTCTAATCCCTCCTACCAGGATTTTCACTATTTCCTTCTACTGTTTCCTATGGCAACAGAGAAAGGCTTCCTCTGTATAGCGACAAAAGCTTAAATTTTTAATATTTCATCAAATAACCAGATGTTGCAGAATAACTAGACATTTGGGAATATATAGAAAAAAATAGTTTTGGTACGAAAGTTGGCATTGTAGACACGGAGGAGCAAATGAAGACTAATGTTAGTTTTGTCATTGGCAAGTCATTTGAATACTACCAAATCTTTCTTTCACTTTCCTTAGACCCAAAATCTAAAATAATTATTCTCACGGTCATGGGAATTCTACTGCAGACAAAAAGAAAAATCTGAAGTTAAAGAAAGCACAATTTTTTATTAAATTAGAATGTTAGTGAGTGAACCAATAACAAAACAGGACTCATTTTTTATGTAAAAACATCAAAGTGATATGAGAGACCTAGTGTCCCGTCAGCTCATGTAGCTGAAATATCAATCCCATGCATTTTATTCATTTAAGTTGTTTTATGAAACCCCAACATATTGAGATACAGTATGTATATTAAAACACTAAAATATTGCCTTTTGAAGTTATGTGAAATTTGTTACTTATTTCATTTAACAAAAAATTATTAACTATTTAGTGAAAGAGAGTATTGTAACAAAGAAATGTAATAATATTCATTGGTAAGTATCATTATTATCTTTCTTTGAGCACCTAACATGCCTCATCTATTCATTAACTCATTTAACAAATATTTATAGTATGTATATGCTATTATTCTGTCCTGGGAATTGAATATTCAAGAGTAAGCAAAATATACAAGCTCCCTATACTTGTGGGCCTTACATATTGGTATTCTAAAGGGTAACTTTAGTTGAAACCTAATGAATACAAAGAAAAGTAAAGATCAAATGGTATTTGTCTTTAGGTCTTTGAGGAACCACCACACTGTCTTCCACAATGATAGAACTAATTTATATTCCCACCGCAGAAATACTATTCAACTCTTCAATCCCATTATTGGGTGTATACCCAAAGGAATATAAATCATTCTATTATAAAGACACATGAACACATATGTTCATTGCAACACTATTCACAATAGCAAAAACATAAAATCAATCTAAATGCCCATCAGTGATAGACTGGATAAAGAAAAGGTGGTACATATATACCATGGAATACTATATAGCCATAAAAAATGAGATCATGTTTTCTGCATGGACATGGATGGAGCTGGAGGCCATTAACCTTAGCAAATTAACATAGGGACAGAAAACCAAATACTGCATGTTCTCACACGTAAGTCAGAGCTGAATGATGAGAACACATGTACACATAGTGGGGAACAACATACTCTGGGGCCTACTGGAGTGTGGGAGGAGAGAGAGGATCAGAAAAAATAACTGGTGGATACTTGACTTCACAACTGGGTGATGAAATAATATGTACAACAAATCCCCATGACACAAGTTTATCTATGTAACAAACCTGCACATGTACCCCTGAACTTAAAATTAAAGTTAAAAAAAAGAAAACATAGTCCCAGCTACTCCGGAGGCTGAGGCAGGAGAAAGGCATGAACCTGGGAGGCTGAGCTTGCAGTGAGCAGAGATCACCCCACTACACTCCAGCCTAGGCAGCAGAGTGAGACTCCATCTCCAAGAAAAAAGAAAAAGAAACAGAAGAATGAAAAAAAGCCAGTCATGTAAAATATATGACTAAAACATGAAGAACATGGGAGGGATGGTGATACGAGGCGAAGATGGAAAGACAATAAAGGTCCAGGCCATGTAGGATGTTGTAGGCTCTTATAAAAATTTTTAATGTTGGCCAGGCATGGTAGCTCATGCCTGTAATCCCAGCACATTGGGAGGCCGAGGCTGGCAGTTCACTTGAGGTCAGGAGGTCAAGACCAGCCTGACCAACATGGTGAAACCCCGTCTCTACCAAAATAGAAAAATTAGCTGGATGTGGTGGTGCACACCTGTAATTCCAGCTACTTGGGAGGCTGTGGCGGGGGAATTGCTTGAATCCGAGAGGAGGCAGCTGCAGTGAGCCAAGATGGTACCACTGCATTCCAGCCTGGGTGAGAGAGTGAGACTCCGTCTCAAGAAAAAAAAAGTAATAATAATGTTACATACAACAGAAAGTCATTGAGGAGATTTAAGCAAACGACTGGCACAATTTAGTCTTAGAAAGGATTATTCTGGCTGCTCATTTTTCTGGATAATCAATTGAAGAAATCTTATAAGGAAACCTGTAATAATCTAGCAAGAAATGATGGTGACTTCTCTATGATTGGTGACAGTAGATATGAAGAGAAGTGGTCACAGTCAGATATATTTTCCAAGTTGAATCAACAGTACTTGCTGATGGACTAGATGTGAGTAGTAAGGTAGAGAGAGGAATCAGGGTCTACTCCTAGGCTTCTAGTTTGAGAGCCTAGTGCATTTTGACAGCATTAATAGAGATGGGATAGATTAGCACATAAACAGGTGAGGAGCAGAAGAAAACTAATGATCTTTTGAAAATGCAAAATTTTAGATGCTTTGGAGGTATCCAGGTAAAGATATCAAACAGGAAAGTGAATATGTAAGGTTGGACTTAGGGGAGAGTTTTGGTTTAGAGATGTAAATTGAGGGTCATCAATATATAAAATATTTAGAATGCAGGAAATCGCCTGGAGAGGAAGTATAAATATTGCAAAGGTAGAGCTAAAAAATAAGCTCTGCTGAGGGGCCAGGTTTGGGAAAAGCCAGCTATGAAAAGGAGGCAACCCAAAAAGAAGGTAAAGTGAGAGTATGTGATGCCATAGAGGCCAAAAGAGAATGTTTTAGGTACTTTATTTTTAAAGACATATACAAGGCTTACATATTTCAGAGAAAAAAATGTATCTGATTCACATGGAAGATACTATATTCCATGTACACTCTATATACCCTGAAGATTTCTGACACAATGGCTATGTCTTTAAGAGTGTCTGTAAGTGTGGCAAATGTATACCAATAATCCTTACAACAACCCTAAAAGGTAG
Source organism: Colobus angolensis palliatus (assembly GCF_000951035.1). Taxonomy (NCBI): domain Eukaryota; kingdom Metazoa; phylum Chordata; class Mammalia; order Primates; family Cercopithecidae; genus Colobus; species Colobus angolensis. The sequence continues at coordinate 1,112,069 of NW_012114866.1, read as the reverse complement.
GTACAGGCTGAAAACCCCTACACAAAATGCTTAGGACCAAAATTCAGATTTCAGAATCTTTCAGATTTTAGAATAGTTACATTACACTTACTTACTGTTTGAGCGTTTTCCAAATCCTAAAATCTGAAATTGGAAATATTCCAATAAGAATTTCCTTTGAGTGTCACATGGGTACTCAAAAATTCAGCAATTTTGGAGCATTTCAGATTTTCAAGTTTTGAATTTGGGATGTTTGAACTGAATTATTACCTTCATTTTACAAATGATGTAATGGGTTTTGATAAGTTAAAAACTAGCTGAACACTTAGAAAATAATGGAGCTGGAATTTATGCCTATGCCTGTTGATTTATAACAGATTGTTTTAACTATTCCTTGCTGCCTCACAGCTCCTTCCTACCAAAAAAATAAAAGACATTACCAATGTCCATGAAAACGAGAAGGGCCACCCAGACACAATTTGAACATCCTAGAGATGGAGAATCTTACAGGAGTTGTCTTTCAAACTATACAGTAAAGAGCATTCCAGGGAAAAGATGATTCAGCACATAGAAACACAGAAGGTACAGTGTATAGGTTATCTAGTACAAGTATATTTACATTGCCCTGATATCCATCCCAAATTACGGCTCATCAGATTATAAAGCAATTACTGCTTTATAATCTGATGAGGCACATAATAGCTATGAACTTAGATACCTGGAATATACTTTAAAAAAATTATGACATAGAAATGCAAAAGAACTGTGCTATTACTCAGATTTTATAAGGCTAAATAGAAAGTCATCTTATGTGCAATCAAAATGCAAGAAATTCATGGAGTATAAATTCCAAATAGACCTGAAAGGAATACGTCAAATCTATCAGCATTACTCATGTGTTTCCTATAAATGTTTATTGAGTAACTATTCTGTACCAACACCCTTCTATGCCTCAGGGACCCAGTTATGGACAAAATAGATATAAATTCAAATCATTATGGAGCCTATACTCTAAGGGAGTTTGCCAGACAACAAACAAAATAAATATGTAAAATATTGTGTGCTACACGGTGGTGAGTGTTTAAAAAGCAAAAAACAGAATGCAGTGAAGCAGTATAGAAAGTGCCAGAGATATATGAAATTTTGAGTAATGTGGCCAAAGAAGCACAAACTGAAAAAATAACATTTGAGTAAATAGCCAAAAGAATTAAATGAATGAGTCATGCAGATCTCTAGAAAAACAACATTCCAGGTAAAGGATAAAACAAATACAAAGCCCCTAAGACAGACTTATGTTTAGTGTGCTGAGGAGTAGCAAACAGGCTCGTGTGGCTGTAGAAAAGTTAAAACGCAGAGAAAGGAAGACATGGAGAACAAGAGATAATGTGATGATGTTGAGCCTATTTGGACTTTAAAAGACTTTGGCTTAAACATTTCATGAGAACATTTTAACACATTCTGCCTAAAATTTTAACAAGAATAAGGGCACAAAAGCAGAAAATGAGTAGCAATTAGGAAATTTGCACTAACTTAGGTGAGAGAGATGACAGCGGTTGGATTGAAGATATGGTAAGTGTAAGTAGTGAGAACTGCTGGGATTCTGAATATAGTTTGAAGGTAGAGTGAACAGATCGGCTATTAGAGCTGACTTGAGATGTTGGAGAAAGAGAAAAATCAATGAGGATGCCAAGATTTTCAGTCTGAACACTAAAAGGATGGAGTTGCATCGGCTGCAGTAGAGAATGTTATGGCGAAGATGTGGATGCAAACAACAAAACAACATAAGTTCAATTTTGATATATCAAATTGCAGATACTAGAAACTCAAGAAGAGATCATTGAATGAGCAGGTGGATGTAAGGGGCTGAATTCTGAAGAGAGGTCTGAATAGGAGATAAAATGTGGAAGTTCTGAGTATACAGAAGTTCTTTTTGTAAACCATGAAACTGGATTAAATCACCTAGGAAGTGGAAAGAGAAAATAAACTAGTGCCAGAGATTGTGCCCCAGGGAATTCCAAGGTTCAATGGTAAGGAAAAGTCAGCAAAGGAGACTGAACAATTTTTTGAACAGAAACTTCCTTTTGTGAAGTGAGGGGAGAGAAGCAGTAAAATGTGAATTATTCATGTTGTATCATGCAGAAATAAAGGGACAGTATGCTTTGATTTTCTCAAGAAATACTATGGGTGGGCATGTATGCATACATAAAGACTGGAAACATACATTGACATTAATAGAGTGTTCTCTGGGTAGTAAAAATACAGTACTTTTATTTTTGTCTTCATCTGTGTTTTCTAATTTATAAATATAGTAATACAACATATTTACTATTCATTATTTTTAATTTGGAACTGAGGGATATGCTTTCTAAATTTTCTCCTAACTTTCTCCCTTGAGACCTTATCTCCCTCCATCCATTCCTCCTTGGGTGCCTACTAGTCAAGTTAAATCAGGCTCTTGTTCAAGTACACACTGTTTTATTCCAATGGCTTTGCACATGCTGGTTCTGATCCCTGGTATACAGTTGTTCCAACGGTCTTCATGGCAGAGTTGTTAAGAACATGGGTTTGGAGTCCAATGACCTGAATTTCAATCCTGGCATAGCCATTTATTGGCGATGTGTCCTTAGGTATTTAGCCTCTGTGAGCCTCATGCCTTTACTGGCAATTAGAGTGACAGCAGTACCTACCCCAAAGAGTTTTAGTGAGTGTTGAATGAGCTAATATTTAAAAATAATCCCTTCCTAAATTATTCCCATATCCCTCACCTGGCAGTGTTTGCTCTATCCTCCAAGTTCACATGGCAATTTTTATTTATACTTTCTTACGGTATTCATTACCAAGCTAATATTGTAGGATGTTTAAGGAAAATAGCATCATAAAATTAGAGAGGGTCCCTGGAGATGATTCCATTTAACTGAGATCCATGGAAAGCCAATGATTCATAGCAGACCTGGGACTTGAAGTAAATAAAATGTCACTCAAAACACAATTTTAATCATAGTTTACAACTTGGTATCAATGCTTACATAATTTTCTAAGCTTATAATCTTTTTTTTATTTTTTTATTTTTTTATTATACTTTAAGTTCTAGGGTACATGTGCATAGCGTGCAGGTTTGTTACATATGTATACTTGTGCCATGTTGGTGTGCTGCACCCATCAACTCGTCAGCACCCATCAATTCATCATTTATATCAGGTATCTTATACATTGTTTTCATTTTTAAAAAATTTTAATATGAAATTTCATGATCTATTATTATTTTCTCTGTATAACATAAATATCTTTCACATCAGTTTATTTGAATGCTGGGGACAATTATAACAACAATTAAAATATACAGGGAGCATACCATGTGTTGTTCACTTTGCTAAGTGTCTCACAAGAAATGACGTTTAGTTGTCATACAAACTGTAAAATAAGTTATGTGTGCACATTTTACAGAGAAAGGAACTGAGGCTCAGAGAGATACAGAGCCTTGGCCAGGATTCCCAAGCAAGTGAGTAGTAGCAGAGTCAGGAGTCACATTTAGAACATTTATTGAATTTTATCAGTTTCATGGCATTCAATTACATATGTGTACCAATGTTTAATTATTCTTTGTTGTTAGATATTAAGGTTATTTATAGATTTGTCTTAATATCATAATGTTGCATTTTACTTGCTTTTGAAAGTATTTTTGTAGCACAATTATCTAAAGATGGTATTTCTGGCATTAACGCTTCTCATAGTTTACAATTGATGAATGTAGAGTATAAAAGATGGTATCAAATTCACTCCTAGATCTGTCTCATTAACATAATCAATTCTGAGAACTATCCAATATTCTTTCTGCGAGGACCTACTCTCTCTTGCTTCTATATAAGTTCCTGGGTAAGGACATTTCTCTTTGTGGTGAGATTTCTCCTGTGCAATCTCACCACAAGATTCATTCATTATTTTAACATGTGCCTAGTAAAAGAAAAGACAAAGAAGGCCGGGCGCGGTGGCTCAAGCCTGTAATCCCAGCACTTTGGGAGGCCGAGACGGGCGGATCACGAGGTCAGGAGATCGAGACCA
>NW_012114866.1:1086882-1107981 GCF_000951035.1 Colobus angolensis palliatus | reverse complement strand
CTGAGGCAGGAGAATGGCGTGAACCCGGGAGGCGGAGCTTGCAGTGAGCTGAGATCTGGCCACTGCACTCCAGCCCGGGCGACAGAGCGAGACTCTGTCTCAAAATAAATAAATAAATAAATAAATAAAAAGACAAAGAAAAATACCATAATACTTTATTTCCAACGTAAAGAGCCTTTTTTCATACTTGATCTCACATCTACCTAAAAATGATACTTCTAGAAATGTCTAATAACCCCCATTTCTTATATTAGGAAACAAAGTCTCAAAGAAACTAAATTATTTTCTTTAGGTTATAGCTTTTAGATGGTAGGGATAATATGTCAGTAGAAATAAAGGGGCAGGTTTATGCTATAGATAATGGGGAGGCATTAATTCTTGTAATGATAAAAAAGCTTTTAAAATGTTATGATCTACAATCTAATAATATGGTGACATTTAATTCACTAAAAGGTGGGTAAATGTATTAATAGTTTGATTATATAGTATATTAGCTCAAGAACCTATTTTCAGAAGTATGCTTTATTCAGTGTTATTTTTCTGGGTCCTTAGCATAGTAAATTTATTACTAGCACATTATAGAAAACAATAGACATATTTTAAATACATATAAAAGTATTTTGCATCAGGTAACCACACACTCTCATATTATATCCTAAATGAATATGAAAAAGAGATATTGATCGGTAAACTTTGCCATAAATTGCAATCTACACTATAATCAGATTCACAGCTCACATTGTCCTTTATTTTCAACAATCTTCTAAAATACTGACCATCTTTCTGGCACAGATGTCTCTTATATAACTTAATCTCCACACAAGCAAATCACACAGCTCAGGATTCAACACTAAAATGATTTCTTCTGCCTGATCAGTGGCCTCATCACAAACAGTCAGGGGTGTCAATGTTGCATATGCCATCAATGCATCTGATATATTTTTCTGAAAACAAGTGCATACCATAGATAAGAGACGGTCTGAGGTGCAATGATACAGAGAACCCTGTAGTCTAAGCAAAGTTCTATTGTCATTACTATCTCAATCACACATTTGTGACCTTGTAAACAAGAAAATGCAGCATCCACTGTTTAGCCCCACAAAGCATAGGCCACATTTTAACCGAAACCCCCTCAACAAAAAAAGGGGCCATAAAACACTATTGTACAAAGATGAAATCTGTAATTTTATCTATTAGTTAAAAAGTTCTGGCAGTAGAAAAAAACTCACTAAATCATTGTAAATCATTTAAACAAGTGGTTTAGTAGTCTATGAAGACCTGGAACAGCCTTCTGCAGCAAAGCAATAAAAATGATGCAATCCACTGTTAACTAGTGTCAGTTTAATTATAAAGCAGGGATTTTAGACTTTTACCCATCCTGTAGCCTTCAGCTGATTTCTCGTTATTAAGGGTATACCTCTGAAGACTGTAAAGCATTATTCTATATAATACCTATCATCAAATGCTTGAGACTGTGGTTTTACATTTCTATAACTTAATCTCCACTTATGTATTAATAGATAATATTTATCAAGTGCCTTCTTTCTGCTAAATAATGTATAACAATTATTTGATGTAAGTCTCACAATAACCCTGTAAGGTAGGTATATTTACTACCTATGTTACTACCTCTAGAAATTGAAGTTTAGAGGTCAAGAATCTTATCCAAAGTATCAAACCTATAATAAATGGCAGAATCAGGACATGAATCCAACTACATTTGGCTCCAAAGCCCATACTTATAAACAAATCATGAGATCTCCCCCAAAAAACAAATGAATTGATTATTCAAACCTTATGCATTGGATGCAAAGCATTTTGGAAATCCTGCTTTCCATTAAATTCTTATGTAATGTCCATAAATTCATCAGAAAGCCTACAAACAAATCAAGTAAATATTGGATACTCTGTTTCCTAGCATCATTTAGATAAGGGTTTCTCAACCCAAGCACTATTGACATTTAGAACTGGATATATCTTTTGTTGTGGGTGGATGTTTTCTGTGCACTGTTGGTTGTTTAGCAGCACCCCTGGTTTCTATTCACTAGATAACAATGCCATCCCCTCCCAGCTCTGATAAACAAATATGTCCTCAGATATTAGCAAATGTCTCCTGTATGTAAAGTCAGTTCCAGTTGAAAAACACTAATTTACATTAAAGTTATCCTGGCAAGGTCGATGTAATCATGAAAGAAGAGCATAACTAAGAGCCAATCATCAGGACACATCAGTCTTACAAAGCCTCTACCTGAAACTTCCAAATAATGCTAAGGAGAGAAGGTTGAAATAGGCTTCCTTACTCAATGTTTATGTAGTTATTTGTCTGTATTATCTTGTTTAAAAGGTAGAAATTTCAATTTGAGAAAGACAAATTTAAACTGTAAGAGTCAAGGTTTATATTGCCTTACATTAAATATGCATAGTTCTAAGTATCACAAATTACAAGAAATGAATGTGAGGAGAGTATCCTAAAATATACTTCCCAAACTCAAAGGCTGCTTTTGATATTAAATGCAAAGTTCATTATAAATTTAACAAGACAATAATGATAACTTTATAAAGTAATTTACACATTGATTTTTACAATTTTACTTATTTTTAAACAAATGATATAATAGTGTATTATTTACTTTTATATCTTTGAATAATTCTACATTACTATGCATTTAGACAAATCATTTTTTAAAAAGTATTTTTATTATTCTTCTGTAAAATATAATGACTGTAAGAAGGTTGCATTATTAAAGTGCCCACTATTATCATTGTGATTACAAGTTTTCATTTTCCTCAGAACATTTATACTCAAAATTTTAAAACCCATAGCCTGAACCAGAATTATTGTGAACAGCTAATCATTAGAGAGTTTTTCTTGAATCTGATATATTTGCAAGACCAATAAAAATCATATATACATAAAATATATTTTTGCATATGTCTTTCCTTTACACTTCTTCTACAGTCTGACTACAAAAGGAGATATTTGAGATAGCAATTATGTATCATTTTGATTTCTGATTATCTTCAAGCATTTGCACATTTTAAAATATTCTTGAATATATGAGAAAAATAAATATTTGCACATTCCCTTGTAGAGGAAGGGCTGCCGACTCAAAATTAGTAGAATTCAAAAAAATTGATATATGTGTCTAAGCTGTAGGTCAGTATCATAAGAGTAAAAGTTTGGAAATCAGATGATCCTAGATTTAAATACCTGCTCAGTCACCTTTGCTTGTACCGTGGGACATTGGACAAGTTATTTAATCTATTTTAGTATTACATTTTATCATTAAAGTCATAAAATAAAAATAAAACACAACCCATAGGGTAGTTGAACACTAAATGTAATAACGCAGGAAATGCAGAAAACTCGACATCCAAAGGCCTGGGTAGGACTGATAGTTTATGCTCTGTTCACTATGGGTCAGATACTTTATTTTTTTAATTTATTTTTCTCTTTATTTCTTCTAAAAATGTAAGGTACATGTGCAGAACGTGCAGGTTTGTTACATATGTCTACGTGTGCCATAGTGGTTTGCTGCACCTATTTTTTTTTTTAATTTGTGCAATTAATTCATCATATTCACTTGATGCCATGTACTGCTATAACCCATCCCCCAATTTGAAAATAATGAAACTGAGGTACATAAATTTAAGTAACTTGCCTAAGGTCACATAAGTAGTAAGCCACAAAGCTGAGATTCAAGCTCAGACAATTTGAAGTCAGGACCTGTACTTCCAATCATACCACAACTCACTGGAAACCACAATAAAATAATCCCATGATGTTTAGTGTTTAGCCACACCACAGAGTAATGCAGCTCAATACAATGGAAACAGGGTAAGTTTTAGTGCCAAACAAATCAAATCTCTCTCTTTTGCATATATATGTATATACGCTTCCATTATTTCTCTCTTTTTACATATATGGTACACATATATATGAATGAAATATGTTTCCTTATTTTCAAAATGGGGGATGGGTTATAGCAGTACATGTTACTGAATGAGTATAATTAATTGCACAAATAAAGTGTCTGACCCACAGAGAACACTGCATAAACTATGCAGTTTTTTGACAATAGAATAAAAAGCTTAGTTTTTATAACAGAAAAGGAAAAACAAATAATGCCTTCTATTGTTGATATGATAATTAAATAAAATAACATACCTAGTGCTTAGCATGATGCCTGATGTGCTTAATAAATAGTAGTTATTAGAGCAGGGATGAGTCTGCACCAAGACTTTTGCTTGGTGGCCCTTTTGACAAAAGTTATATATAGTTAAAATATGATTTGGACTGGTAAAATATAGATTTGCATCTCCTTTCTATGAATTTAAAGGAAATGAAAGCAAGCCTATGCCTTAATGCTTTTTTTTTTTTTTTTTTTTTTTGAGACGGAGTCTTGCTCTGTCACCCAGGCTGGAGTGCAGTGGCCGGATCTCAGCTCACTGTAAGCTCCGCCTCCCGGGTTCACGCCATTCTCCTGCCTCAGCCTCCCAAGTAGCTGGGATTACAGGCGCCCGCCACCTCGCCCGGCTAGTTTTTTGTATTTTTTGGTAGAGACGGAGTTTCACCGTGTTAGCCAGGATGGTCTCGATCTGCTGACCTCGTGATCCGCCCATCTCGGCCTCCCAAAGTGCTGGGATTACAGGCTTGAGCCACCGCGCCCGGCCCTTAATGCTTTTTAAAAACACATTTTAAATAACTAAGATAAAGGAATACCAAGATATTATCTGATTTACAAATAATTGAAAATTCAAACATCAAAATTGAAGTTTCTTTTCTTGGGTTATATAAATACATCATGCACTAAAAATATTTCTTTTCATATTTCTGTCTTCTTATGTTCTCCTAAGCTTCATTCTCTGATTAAAATGACAACTAAATGATGCATCAGGACTAGAATATTTCTCTGAATATGAATATAACACATATTTCTAAACTGCAGAATCTTCCTGCTTTGTAATAATACATCTTCAATATATCCAACCTTGATACAAACCAAATCAGATTTATCATATAACATATATATATATCAACATATATAAAGGTAGTATCTGACATTTTATAAAGTTGGTTCATACATGATCTATCTATAGACATATACATAAAAATACCTTACATGTACATATATATAATACAATAAGTATGTGTAAGTTAAAATATTTGGATATAGCTCTGTCTTCATCCCATGAGGATAGAAAACCTGGGATAAAATTGGTATACAAAAAAATATTTTTAATGATTAACCTCATCTCACATTTTCTACTTGTAGTATCACCTACCTTTCATTGACACTTAATTTAGTTTCTCTAACTAAAATTATCATTCTGTAAAGGACAATATAGTAAGACTGCTATAAAATATTAAATGGGTTTTAGAAAGAAATAAGAAAAGTAGAATTATTAAAATGCTTTAGTCACAAAAGTGAGCATCTTTAATGACGTAAGTCATTTTATCATGAAACACAACAACATTAATAATCAGAACCCAAACTAAAAATGATATGTAGCTAATCAAGTATTCCCAAAGTCTGGATAGTTTGTGCTGCTTGGATAAAATAGATATGAGTGAATTTTTCAATTTCCCCCTGGGTGTTTGTCATCATGTCCATAAGGTATACCACAAAGTGATAGTAAAGGTCTGTGTCTACCTATGGAAGTAAAGTGAAAAACTTGGATTATTCAAATACCATCTTCCTCTCCCAAATAATCTCAACATATTCTTTCACAAGTGAACACTGAAGAGTTTGGGCTTTTTGTGAGTGTATAGCCCACAGCCAAAACATTCCCATGTGATAGCACAAACCTCTAGGGGGTGCAGTTAAAATATCTAGATTGTATATTTTGTCATGTGGAGTGTAAATGACTAGGGAAAGCTTTTTCTCTTAAGAGAAGTTGATATTTAGGAAGTGCTATGTATTTTTTTCCCTAAGAAATCTTGAAAGATCTGTCCAGAGTGCTGATGAGGTTTCACGGGGAGAAGGCTGGAAATTGATGGGGCACACACTGCTAACCCAATGAGTTCAGGATGCAGTATTTTCAAGTCTCAAACCAATGGCCTTTTTAAAATGGAAATAAACATGCATAAAGGACAGAAATAGCCACAAAGGATTCTTACATGTGTAATTACATTGACGGAACTGAGAAATTAAAGGAGCAAACTCCCTGCACTCCATAAAGAAAACAGCAAAAAGCACACCTAACAATAGGTAGCATACCTGAACGCTCCATAGCTGACAGTAGAATGTCATGCAACTACGGCTTCCACAGAAAACCCCTGCTTATGTCCCACTGGAGGAAGGGCTGCACGTAGTCCTGGTCAATGCACCTTTGGCTGCTTCAAATGGCCAGTGCCCAGCACTAGAGACACAAATTAGCTCTAGCTTTGTCCTGAGAAACTCTGAGCAATGAATACCATGTAGCAAATGGAGAAGAAGGTGAAAAGGAGAAACTGCCTTTTCACTGGTCTATATCAATTGCTTATTGAAAAGTAAAGTGTTGGAGAACCTATCTGTCTGGTTACTCGATGTTACAGTCCAACTAAGGCAGCATCGAGATTGTGTCTAAATAAGCACAAGCGCTTGTTATCCTCTCCTAAATTTCCCTTCCACACAGCAACTCCTCTGAAGGGAAATGAGGGCAGCTGTAATTTGAGTACCAGGTGAAAGAGCCCTCCAGGTGGACCTGTCACTTCCCTGGAGAGGTCCTAATGCATGTTAGGCTCGGGTCACCGGCTAGCCTCTACACTCAAAGGCCTGCCCTGGGTTTTCTTCCCTGAGTCGCTGTAGCCTGGGCTTCCTCCTTGGCATGCTGATCATGCTCCCGCCGTGGGATAACTAGCAGGCTTTGTGTTCAAGGGGAAAGACAAATCCATGGAAGAGGAAAGAGCAGGAGGGTTCAGGCTGGTGTTCAAAGAGAGGCAATATAGCCTGAGTGAAAGAGATGTGCTTTCAGCACCACCCGCTGTCCCCCCTCTTCCTGCTGCAGGCGCCAGGATGCTACCGCTAACCGATCTATTGAAAAGCAATTCTCTGTCCTCTTTCCCTCTCCACCTTTGCTTCTCACAATTCCGAGCCCTCGGGTGGCTTGCGGGAGCACATTCTGCATTCGAAACCACGCGCACCTGGCCTTAGAGAGCGGGAACTCGATGCGAAGGCATGCAGAATCCCCTTTTCAACCCTTGCAGCTCTTCCCTCCTTCACCCCATTGCTCGCGCCTTTTTCCCCAACAGGTTTAATTAAGGCTGTTCGCAAATGGAGTAGACTTGAATCTTGTCGGCTTTGGCCACCCCCGCTCCACCCGCGTCCCCCTCCCCCCAATAAAACTATGAGCTACTCAGCAAGCTTATAGATTCTAAATCCTTCTCTGGCCAGGGGACATTTGGGCACACAGACACTTAGCAAGCTTACCCCCCTGTTGGCTGCGCAGCGAGCAGTGAGACTCGGTCTAGCTAGCCCCCCGAAAAGTTGGGCCACTGGGATCAGCGGGGCAGAGTCGGCCTCTCCAGTCCCCGGCTTCCCCCCCAAGATGATCTCAAGCTCATCCCCTCCGCTCAGCGTGCGCAGAACAGCAGAGCTGAGGGCGGCGTGTGCAGCAATCTCCCCGCTACTGAGAAAGGGGGGAAGGGGAGAAGGGGAGAGAGCGGAGGAGGGAGGGGTGGTAGTTTGTATTTATAGAGAACAGAGTTCTTTGCGCAACTTTTTGGTGCCACCAAGTGGCACAGTGAGTTCCTTTAGGAACACAGACTCCTGGGTGAATCTGGATGGGTAGACCAGCTCTGCAAACAGATGCTCACATGGCAAGGGAGTTGGAGGCACTCCCAGGACTTAGTTTTCACATGTTTACCGTCGTATTTCAGCACCTGGGGTACAGATCCCTAAATTCTAAGAATAAGCCTGTATTGAGTGAGAAAGGGCACCTGTGCCTTCCTCAGACAGGTGGAAGGAGTGTCAAGGACATGGTAAGTCCCAGTTGACTCCTAGGAGTATAGACATCCTTGTCTCAGGAGGAATATCCATTATCTTCTTCCTAACCCCTCTGTCCAGATTACATTGCATTCATTTTTTACTCTAAAACCTTCTTTTTGCTGCCCTGACAACCTAATCTTTAAACTGGATTGGCACTTATTTTCCTTGCCACCAAACCTTCTTCCTCAATGCTAACCTTAAAAATAGCGTATGACTTTAGGCTGGATCTGAACATTTCTAAACAGCTCTCAGAACTCCAAGTTCACTGAGCTGCAGGCTGGAGGTCGGATTTTCCTCACTCATTTCCAGAGACCTCTCAGCATGCATTATCCCGACAGCACGGTCAGGATCTTGCCAATTGCCTTTAGTACTTTGAGGAAGAATCCCCTGAAACTTCCTTTATCCATATTTTATGAGTGTTCTTACTTCTTAGTATGCAGATCTTCAAACACATACATCAACACTACTGCATGGGACCTTCATGTCCCCAAATGCAGAAGATCCTCTACATTGTTCAGTAGAGAAACTGAGTACATGAAGGTTAAGGGGCTTGTTCAAGGTCATGTTTTTCTAGACATCCGTCCAGGAACTACCTAGGGTAGAAGTGAATGAATGCAGTGATGCCAAACCCGATCACTCTGTTCTTGTTCTTTTTACTACCCCACTCAGCCTATTCAGTCATATTCAGCTCCCTTCTCTTCCCTCTATTTATTTCGTTCTTTCGTTCTCTCTCTCTCGCTCTCTCTCTCTCTCTCTGCCTCTGTGTGTGTGTGTGTGAGAGAGATTATCCTTTGCCAAAGTTCCATACAGGAACCAAGAGTAAACATGTCTTCCCAGCTCCACTGGGAGTATATGAACTTGAGTTTATAGGTCCAGAGTTGCAGGTGTACCATCTTTACATGACCCACAGTTCTAGAAAACCTCTCCCTCCTAGTACTGTAGTCCTTTTAGAAATGGAACACTGACATTTACACCCAATCAGGTCCCTTCTTCTCTGCCTCTTTTTGGGGTGAAGCACCAGCAACTGCTCTTATTAGCTCCCCCAAACACCTAATGGGCTCAAAGATAGAGGAGCCCCTCTCCCTTCCTAAATTCATGCCTTTCGTGCACATGTATCGGTATGACAGACACACACACACACACACACACACACACACACACACACAGAGAGAGAGAGAGAGAGAGATCCAAACGTATCCTTTGGCTGGGATCTTTATTTTTTCCTCCTCTGATTTCTTTTTTTTTTTTTAGTTCGTTTTCTATGGAAACAAGCCCACTTAAATCCCTCACTTATGCAAATAAAAGCAAAATGATCTTCATAAACCTCCCATTGGAGCGATGCCGCGGTAGCCCAGGCTCCTGACTTAAATTTATGTCTGATTCACACAGCACACGTCCTTGCAGGGTGACTTTTCTAAACTTGCAGGACCTCCTAGCGTTCCTGGCTCCACCAGTCCTCCACCTGCCCACCACCTGCCCTCCTGGGTCTTTTTAGCCCCAGCTCCCGCCCCTCGCCTGATGGCTCTCCATCCCTGCACTGGGGGAGGGGCTCCAGCGGCATCCTATATCCGTGGTAACTACAGCCAAGAGAAAGAAAAAGGCGCTGTGCTTACCAGGTGCGCGCCCTGAGCCTTGCGCCCCCAGGCAGCCGCTCCTCGAGGGCTTCCTGCGCTCTCGTAGCGGCCTTGGCTGCAGCTGGAGCGCTAGTGTCGGCGATGGAGGCAGCGGTGACAGCAGGCAGAACGGCTGCAGGGCCCGCGGCGGTGGCGCTCGCTCTCTCGCGCCAGCGCCGGGAGCACGTGCCGCGCTCGGGCAGACGCAGCTGGAAGCGCAGCGCAGGACTGGCTTATACTCCCGCAGCGCGCGGCGGGGGTTGGTAGAACCGCCAGGGCATAGACTCAGTGGGTGAATGAGGGTCTTAAAGCCTCGTCTTTTTGGGGTTCAGGCGAGGGTAGCCTTGGGCTCCCTCTCCTGCTCCTCACATTCCCTCTGAGAGCCATGGGAGGGGGAAAGCTGTGCGGGGGAGGCGTGGGTGGTGTGTCACTCAGAGAGAAGCTAGGGGAGCAGGTAGATAATAAGGTTCTTTTTGACTATGGCACTTAAATCGCTGACAATGATTGGGAGAAGGGGCGTCACTGCTGAAGGGTAGAGAGAGCTAGGAAGTCAGGGAACCCCGTGATGATTCAGAGGTGTGAGTGGTTAGAAAGAACGGCCTCTAATGATGTTACTTATTAATAATACCATTTTGCATTTGTCTGCACTTCTTACAAACGATTCTTCCTACATCCGTTAAAATTTATTCTTTGTTGGCAGTTGAATGTCTTAATGTCTTTACTTTCTCAAATGACTTTGCTTCCTTCCTTCACCACCCCCATAACTGCCCAGGATTGTCAGATATGCTGAGATTTTCTTTAAATACAAAAACAGACTTCATTTCTGCCTCTGAAAAGGAAATTGGTATAAATTACTTGCATGGCTTAAAGAAAAGAAAGACATTGCAGTAATATTATTATTATTATGTCCATTGTATTTTCCTAACTGAATTTTGGGAACCAGGTGCTTGCAGCAGCTGGGTCAAAGATTAAAAGATGAATGCGCTAAAGTCAAGGGGATTGGTGCTGATGCATTCATTACCAATGCTCATTAGATTTTCCAACAGACCCTCGTCAATAAGGTAAGTTATCGTTTGATAGCTTCAGGATTTAACAACAAGAAAAAGAAAGAGATCTATCTACCACCACACCTTGTTGAGTTTTACAATGGCATCTTTCTTCCTGCATTTTCATGTCTACTGATGGGATCATTGTTACTTTTTGTATTTCTTTGATTGCAATTCACAAAACAAGTTTTAGTACTTTGGAGAGAGGCCAGGAAAGGTGTGAGTGAGCTTCCTTAATTAAACAAAACAAAACAAAAAAATAAGTGGCCGGGCGCAGTGGCTGACGCCTGTAATCCCAGCACTTTGGGAGGCCGAGGCAGGAAGATCGCTTGAACCCAAGAGCTCAAGACTAGCCTAGGCAACATATTGAGACCTTGTCTCTACAAAAAATATATATTTTTTTGTATTTCGCATTTTGTATTTTTTTGTGAGTTCGCAAGAAAATGGAGGGTAACATGACTAGATGATTCTGGTGATGTGATTAAGTCCGATAAATAAAGTGATTTGTTTATCCAATTCTGAGGCGTTAACAATAAAGATAAGGTCAAATTTGGGTCATTGTATGAGACATTTAGCTTTCAGTGAGCATAGGGCTCTCCAAGCTCCCAGTTTTTCTCCATCAGTTGGTGCTGGATCAAAATACATTAATGAATGGGAAACGAGTTACCATGTTGGCCACTCAGTCACTTAAACTTTTCAATTTCCTACACATATTTCCTTCTCTCCTGTCTCCCATTTCTGTGACAAGAGTGGGATGACATAAGACATGTCAAAGCATGTCAAAAAAATGACAAAGCACTCCATAAATGTAATACCTGCTTACCAATACATATCGACTTCCTATGCTCTAAAGGCTAAAATGTGAAGGACATTCTCCATGTTGATCAATATTAAAATTTTCAGATGAGAAGGAAGATATTATTATATAATCTTAAAATTGCTCAGTGACATTTTAAAATATAGCTTCATCTCATAATTGTAAAGTGCTGAATTAGGCAAAACTAAAATTAAAAGGAATATAGAAACAATGTTTTACATGCCAATAGTAAGTTCTGAGTATAAATTGCTCAAGGGTATAACTTTTGCCTTAGGAGGAGCTATTAATGAACAAAATATTTTAATTCTTATGTAGAATAGTAGAAAAAAAGGACTGGTAAACTCATTCATTCTCAGAATTCATAAAGCTTAAAACTTGAAATCTCCATTCATTTCTGTCCTTTCTTATATGTGAGAATTTGTCTTGAAATACTGTTAGCTCTGCCTTTAAAATATATTCTAGAATCTTACCACTTCTAACCACCTTCAGAGAGACCATGTTGAATCCATCAACTATCAACTTTTACCTGCCTTACAGGGATAAATTCCAAACTAGTACAGGATATATTCAGCACAGCATCCAGAGTGATCTTTTAAAGAATTTATCTTAAATCAAATCCCTCCAGTAACTTCTGATTTCACTGAGTAAAAGCCTAAGCCCTCTCAATAAATATTTAGAATATTTAAATGAATATTTATGATAATAGAGGTATAGCTGTTATATGCTGCCCTTCATTGTACAAGTTGGCAACACTGATGGTAAATCATGTGAATGTTTGCAGGAGGTCTGAAAGACTACTGAGTGACAGCACGTTTTCCTAATATGGGCACACTTACCCACCTCTTACATTGGTTTTGCACTTGTGATTCTCAGACTTAGCTAGCTCATGTTCTAGACTTCAAGGGGGTTATAAAAATTCTAAATGTTTTGCAAGTATGTGGTTATCTGAGCTCATTAAATAAAATAAGTGGCTTAAAAATTTCTGAATGTTTTTATTAATTTAATGGACTCATTAAACATCTATTATTGCTATTTTTTTTGCCAGTTACTGTACAAAGCACTATAATAGAATGATACACAAAATATTAATATATACTTGCTTGGCCTTAGAAAACTTAAAGTTATTACATATGTGTGTGAGTGCATATATGTTTAAATTTATTCATTCGTGTCATTTATTACATATTTATTAAACTATCATGTACCAGGAATGGCTAGATGTTGGGGATGCAATGATGTATGAAACAGAATTCATCTCCTGTCCTTGTGAGGCTTAGAGTAAGGAACACATGAATAAATTAACTAATGTGTCACAATTTTTGGGAAATACAATGAAGAACAAGGTACAGTTATAAAGAATAGCAGGGCATGAGCAGAGGACCTGGTATCTTGTTTTGATTGGACATTAAAAATAATTCTAAGACAGAAATATTAAATCAAGACCTAAAAAGTATATTATGCAAAATATGTGACATGTCTCTATTTCTGTTTGAGTTAAGAGGTGTGATCAACAAGGGGTGGCTGATTAAAGAGTGGGAAGAAAATTAAGGGGGTTTACAGGCAGAGGGAACAATATGTGGAAGCTCTGAGGCAGAACAACATTTGCCAAGCTTTAGCAACTGAAAAGACATCGGGGTAAATGAAGTAGAGCTTGACAAACCTTAACTATATCTCAGCTTGTTCAACTCCCAAATGAGGGTAATTTTGTCTAATTTTATTTACTAAATTTAATCTGCCAACTTTGTAGATGTGAATGAGGCAATTATAAATGTTATTAAGAACGGAAAATGAAAACCATGCAGAAAAAGGAAATGACAAATACTCTTATCACATTGACTAAAGTGGTTTACCAGAAAATATTTAGTTATATCATTATCTAAGAAATTTAGTCTGTTCATAGAAAGAATTTTATTATTGCTGCTGTTACTAAATGATAGTACTATTATATAGACCCTTATATACATGGTCCCTAAAAACTCGATATCTTCAGCAAGGATTTTATAGCAAAAATAGGAAGCTTTTTTATATTATGCACTCTTATATAAAGCTTCAATTTAAGATCTAGACAACCCATGGAAGTTTAACTCAAGTTGTTATTTATGAATCTATGTTTATTCATCTTTCTATTCTTCAGGGAGGACAGACCTAGAAATATAGCCCTGTGAATTAATTTTTGTTATGATACTTGGTAAAAAAAATACAGTAAGAAAGGTATTTAGCCCTTTAGTGCTTTGGAACTACAACTCCTTTAGACAGTGTTTTCCAAGATAAAGTCCTCTGTCCAAGCAGACTCTTAGCACATGTATGGCAAACACAGAGATATTCATCTTCACTCTGTGTGCACAAAATATAGTGTGTGTGTGTGTGCGTGTGTGTGTGTGTGTGTGTGTGTGTGTGTATGTTTAACTGTCTCATCACAAGGGGCAAAGGACTTCCCTTATATCCCAGGTGAAGACATAGAACACTCATCCAAGGGTGTAGCAGAATGTCCATGGGATTTCGGTCCTAACAGATTGCATTTGGAAACTGAATTTTGGCTCTTTCTTGAGTAGGGGACTTGGACAAGCTACTGAACCTTGGAACCTCCTTTCCTTATCTGGAAATGGGAAAATCAAAAAGGTAATGTAAAAAATATCTAATTATCTTTGTTATACATAAAGTCACTCTGGAAATCAAAAGTGCTATAAAGTCTCAGCAAATCATGGTCCTTTTTTTCCTCACATTTCCTCACAATATGACTCTCTTGTTCCAGTACAATGTGATGTGTCAGCACGAATTTGAATAATGGTGTTGGATTACTAGAAAGGGTCACACTTAACAAAAGAAAATCCCTCTCTAAATTCTGTTTTTATGTTGACGGGAAATTTCTTGTTTTCTTTCTCTAAAACGTGAATAATAGTACCTATGTAAAGATTGCTGCTAAGATAAACAATAATAGATGTGAAGCAATTATACAGTCCTTGAAATGTGGCAGGTACAGGGCATTTGGTGATGGTGATGGTGATGATGATGATGATGATCATGGGAATGAGGACTAGTTTATTTTAATTTCCAATTATTTACATCCCACATTAGCATGGCCAATACACTAAACATAGCCTGGGACATAAAGTCTACTTTTTAAGATACTTGGAAATTTGAAAACTACTTTCTAGTCTAGTAGAGCTCATCTCTTTGTAAATATATTTAAATTATAAGACCAGTTCTTGTAGTAATTCTTCATCAATACTTTTGACAAAGATAGTAAAATTTTTCACTTACAATAAAAAATAGGTTAAGTAAAATGGCAGCAGCGGCAGCATGTAATGAACTGCATGTAAATGAACAAGTAAGGGTATACAGAAGTTTTTATCCTTCCAAACAGAACCTCAGACTCATTGCTTAATAGAATTCCTGGGAATGTTTCACTATATATATAAGAGACAATTATGCTCTTAATGGCTTAGATATAGCTGTTGCAACTATTTATAATACATTTAGTCTTGAGGATTCTAAGCCACCTGAAATCTATTGTTATGTTTAGCACACTATAACTCTAGTGATTTGGGAGATTTATGTTGTTTTTCAGTGTTACATTTCCTAGAAGCAATTCATTGAGCTAAAGCCAGTAATTATTTTAAATCATGTAGTAAGCAATGAAAGCCAGAATTTTGAAAATTGGTGAGGTGAGTGCTTCTTTACATTACTATATGTTTGCTTTTCATACCTCTTTAAGATTCAGTAAGAATGTTGAGCTGGGCTAGACACACGGATCTATCAGAAACATTGATGGATAAACTAAGAGCCAATGTGCTTGTTGAAGAGGTAAATCGTTCAGTTCTCTTTCTTAGCGTTTTTATCTGTAAAATGGGAGAAAAATGCTAGTTCCATAAGTTAGTTGTGAAGACTAAATTAGTTACACTTGCAAAGTGCAGAGCTTGGTACATGGTGAACATTTAACACACTCTGTAGCACATGAGTAAAAGCGTGATTTCTGAAGCCAATCTGCATGGATTTGACACTTGGCTGTGTTGCTTACTAGTTGTGTATTGACTATTTAAGTTTTCTGTACTTTAGTTTATTTATTCATAAGTAGAGAGAAAGATTATTGACAACTACTTCATACAGCCATTGTTAGTATTAACTGTTAACTCCTGCTAAGCCATTAGAACAGTGCCTTGCTAATAGCAAACATACAATGTTAGTTATTAGCTTATAATAATTTAGTAAACACTTCAGATCCGGTCATCATTCAACTTAAATGAGTCCTATTTTCAAATTGAACCTGATAATTCAAGTCCCAGAAACTAGGAAACACTGGGCTTTCTAAACCTTATATTGGAATGAATATCTTCAGAATATTCAGAAAGAGTAGAAGTTCTCATTAATCTCTAATTCCCCTTTTTCGCTTTTATTATGACTCTTTATCATTTTGAAAGACATTTAATATTAATCTCCTTTTTGTCCTCTAATGAATGCATGTTTACCTTTCAAGATTAACTCCAGTGAAACACTGCCCAACTCCCTTGAAAGACTGGACACTATTTCTTTCAGCCACCATAGAACTTTGCTAAAAAGCGCTAGCATAAAATGTATCATATTATATGGCAATTATTTATTAGGTTCCTGCCTCATCAGGTTGCCTTATATAATGCAAACTCTTCTTAGGCATTTTATTATATGCATTCTCTGTACTGACTATTGTGTTTAGCATATAGTGGTTAACAAACACATTTTTAATGAATAAATTAATGTGTTCTAGCAATCAATCCAAATTTTCACAAGCTAGATTCTAAAGTAGCATAAACGAGTTCAGATACATAGACTTTTTAGTGCAAGGATTCTGAACTTTGGCTACATGTGAGAATCATGTGGGAGATCTTTTAAAACCACTGACTTATTTAATATCAGGTGAGGCCTCAAGGGATGTTTAAAGAATTTCACAGATGGTGCTAATGTACTGCCAAGATTCAGAACTACTCTTCAGTATTTTTTACACCCTTTGTGTTTATTTTAAATTAATTTGGCACAAATGACATAGATATGAATGTAGGTGTCATTTTGTCAAGTAAAGCACAATTTGTCAACATGAGAATAAATGAACTTCTATATGATTAATGCCCTGTTTACCCCTTCTGAGAATGAGAATTTTTTTTCCAATGGACAGCCCCATTTCAGATTTGTAAAAATTTTAAGGCATACTTTATGTCAGAAATAGACATGTCTCTCAAATATTCTTCATATCAACTATGGGAAGTAACTGACGAGACCCAAAGAGGTGAAGTTGTTAGCACTTACCACATTTTTAAGATGCAGGTTCTCATTCTGTTGCTCAGGCTGTGCAGTGGCAATCATAGCTCACTGTAACTTTGAACTCCTAGGATTAAGAAATCCTCCTGTCTCAGCCTCTCCAGTAGCTAGGACTACATATGTGAATCACCACACGTGGCTAATTTTATTTATTTATTTTTGTAGCGATGGTGTCTTGCTTTGTTGCCCACGCTATTCTTGAACGCTTGACCTCAAGTGATTCTCCTACCACAGCCTCCCAAAATGCTGAGATTACAGATATGAAGCACCACACCTTGCCTACCATACAATGTTAAAATAGCAACTCCAATGGGTAAAATCATATCCTAAAACCCAAAACTTGTGCTATTTCCTGTTATCTTATGCTGCATCCTAACTCTGTAAACACTCCTCCCCATTGACTCTTAAACTGTGTAAATTTTGCATATTGACATACTTAATTCACATATAGTAGAATAAAATATTTTTGTCATAAAATCTCAGGTAGACATTACTGCATTTATAGAAAAACTTTTAAAAGCGAAATCATATTAGTAATTTATTATATAAAGATATATTGGGAATTACAATGTTCAAAATATTACAAGATAATTTATTCAATATTTTATGCAAAAACAAAGAAATAGAATGACAAATATTTATTGTCCAGTAAATTCAAAATTAAGTGAATATTTATTTTTTGCATTTTGTTTTCAACTGTTCATATATGTATACTTCTGTGCATCCATGCACTTCTTAAGCAAATATTAACTGAGCAGTTGTTATATGCTACACCCTGTGATATGCATAGAGGTTACAAAGAGCAATAACCTCAAGGCTCTGAAAGTCTAGTTGCACATGTTATACACGAAATCTTAGCTTTTAATTGTTTTACTTGAAATTGTTTTCTAAATTATTCCCTGTATTTGTAAATACAGTGGCTAATGATTATTTTCAACTACACATTTTTCTATTTTATTCATATATAACTATATAAGAATATCCTCAGGCAAATGTTAAAATTTAAAAAAATTTAAATTTAAACTCATACAGATTTATGGGTTTACTCAGAACTACCTAGAATATTTAAGCAATCTATTTTCCAATTATGGTTCTCAGTTCTATTTTTTAATAGAATGTATTACTTTCCCCACTTCTTAGTAATATTTTGGTGTAGAAAGGCCAAGAGAATTTTCTGTCATCTCCTTTCTTTTCACATGTCACACTGTCATTCAAAACAATGAAAAACAATGGCAGGAAAAGAAGAAAGAGGAGAAAAAACATTTAAAATGGAGATACGGAAGAAAGGGAGAGAGGGAGGGAGAGAGGGAGAGAGGGAGGGAGAGAGGGAGGGAGAGAGGGAGAGAGAGAGGGAGAGAGGGAGGGAGAGAAGGAGGGAGGAAGGAAAGAAGAAAAAAGAGAGAATGTGACAATAAAGTGTGAGAAGAAGACAGGGAGGAAGGTAGGGAGGAAGGTAAGAAGGAAGAAAAAAAGAAAGCAAATACCACAGAGAATTATGCAAAAATTTAAAAATCCAAAGACTATGTAATCTAAAATAAACCTCATAATTTATAAAGAAGTTATCGTCAAATGAGGGTTAAGATTTATGTCAAATTTCCAAATTTGGAAATTTGACTGAGAATCTCAGCTCAAGACCTCTCTTCTGATCTCTTGATGTTCCATGGACTCACGTCTTCTTTCCATAGTGACCATTTTCATGAGTCTTTTAAATGATAAGAAAAATTGATTTTCTCTCATCAATTGTTTTCAGAATCTTTCCTCCATTACTGAAGCAATCCAAGGAAAATTGTCTGTAACTTAAATGCCTTCAAGTTAGGTATAAATAAACTATCAATAGCGCATTAGAAGGAAGAAAAATAAGAGGTACTGAGCACCATAAATTAAATATTTAGAGATATATAGATAGAATAATATAGCCTTGTATTTATTCCTGAGTAAATGGTTATCAACTTAGATTTCCATCTTTCATGGAAACATGGACTCTGTAAACCAGTGGAGAGCTAGCGAGAAAACAGAAACATATTTGGAGCATAAGTTTTGCTACTGGGGGATAAGTTAATAACCAATACCTACTTTTGATTTTTATATGCAACAAAGTCTAAATATGACTCTCCTGCATTAAATAATCTGAAAAATACAATTCAGAAAGTTTCCTAGAAACCCTGGTCTATTCAACCAGAAACATGAGCTATCTAAATTTGAGCTTTCAATTTTGTCCAATCCATAACTATTAGTTCAAAATTTTAACCTAATTATTTTTCTCTTTGATCATTATATATCTTGTATTACAGTAATCAATTTCCAATTAGAAAAAGTAAATAATGCATTAATTAATGTAAAGAGTAAACAGTAGTGGTTTTCTGATGTAAGCTTAATAATCTCTACCTCACTCATATATCCTGACAAATTCCCTGCCTTAAAATATGAATCAGGTCAATTTTGTTCCAAAGTTCTACAAATTTCTATAATCACCCAATTTCACACTACATAGTCATTTACTATTTATTTTAATGATTTCATTTTATTTCTATGAACATATGGCCAATTTTATCTTTATGAATGATCTTTTTTTCTATCATGTCACCATCTCTGCTTAGAACATGTCAGCCACATTTTAGCCACTTAATAAATATTTACTGAATGAATATATGAATCGACATCCTTAAAGTTGCCTTTCGTTTACTCCAATAACCCATTAATTCATGAGAAAAAAATTGAAATGAAGACCTATTCAGATTTGTGGTTAAAAAAAATTAACAGCCGATTACATGTATATGCACATAATACATATACATATATAATTATATATGTATGTAGATATAGATATAAGAATATAACCCAGACTACAGGACTTGATAAAAAGGTTGATTACTTTTTAAAAATTCTGATTGCTATGGACTAAATCATGTCCTTTATTGTTATATGCTATTTAAAGATAAAATTATAGAATCTTCAGGCTATGATACATCTTTAAAATAGAGTTTTCATACAAAATACAGGAAGCTGTTAAATTCGAATTTCAGATTAATGAATTTTTTTAATGTATACATTCATAATGAAAATTGTATAACTCTGTGTTCCAAAGGTTTCATGGGACATTCTTACACTAAAAATAAGGCTGTTTTACTGAAATTCAAATTTAACTGCGAGTCATTGAGGGGGAAAACAGTGATAATATGATCTGATGAGTGCCAAGATTATGTCCATGTGCTACATAAGAGCAGATTACAAGCACTTTGGATGCATTCACAAAACACAAATTTAAGATCTCGAGGTCAAATGTTAGAAAGCCACAGTACAGTATGCAGTTACATATACTGAAAGTCAAAAATATATAACTGGCATGGAAGAGTGGGATTATAGTGGAGGGCCGTGGCAAAACTCTTTCAGGTGTTTTGAAAAAGCCCTTTCTTCTCTTTAAGCTGAATTGTGAAATCAAAGAGCCTACATCCTGTGGTAACTAATTACAGTAGATATCAAAGAAACATCATCAAAAAGCAACACTCAGACTAATACAATGTAGCCATTGATGAAGTTTTTAAAATGCATGAAAACATCAGTAGATGAAGCCTCTGGCAGTTCCTATGAAATTTTGAAACTAATTTTGATGAAAGTTACCCTAATAATATTTGAGTATATAAGAAGAGCAACTCAGCCTTACCCATCTCAGTATTTCTAACACTTAGCACAATGCCTGATACTGAGTTAGCATGTAATAATATTTTTAGAGTAAATGAATGAGTAACTTCTCACTCCCTTATTCTTTATCCTCTCTGCTTTAGGTTCATTTTGTCTAATGGTTGGTCTACTGGGGATTATCTCAGTTAAGAGTCAAACTTACAGGGACTATGGAAAATAACTAAGTCGTAGAGCTTCCTTCAAGGAAGAAATGCAACCAGAATCTCTGCTCACAGTAGGCAAAACAGGGTGGCAAAGTTATACTGTGTTCGAATGGGCATCACTATCTCTGAGAAGCAGCCTGGTACATACGCAACAATGGCATCGAGGTGGCTGATGATCCTCAAAGTCAGATAAACGGAGGCATTCTAGTTCGTGACCTTCCAGGGCCCTAAAGAGTAGCAAACACCTATTTTCCCCTAGTGGAAATGATCAGGTCCAGGTTATGCCATTTTCATTATGAGAAAGATGTGCTGAGATTCATAAGAACATTCAACCCTAGCAAGAAATGGTAGTGTGGATAGTATATGGTTAGCGTGACATAAAGGTGTAGGAAAAAAATGTTATGTAATGAATGAGATCTATCCGACAACAGGACAGATTTATTTTAGGATGAATAATGGTGGAAGGAAGGAAGGAAAGGAAGGAAGGAAGGAAGGAAGGAAGGAAGGAAGGAAGGAAGGAAG
>NW_012114866.1:1050845-1086832 GCF_000951035.1 Colobus angolensis palliatus | reverse complement strand
AGGAAGGAAGGAAGGAAGGAAGGAAGGAAGGAAGGAAGGAAGGAAGGAGAAAGAAAGAGAGAGAGAAAGAAAGAGAAAGAAAGAAGGAAAGGAGGAGGAAAGAAGAAAGAAAGAAGGAAGGAGCTTAAGGTTCACCCCCATAAAAATTCAAAAGAAAATTTAAAGTTATATTTTAAAAAGCTCCAAAAAGTGCTACAATATTTTGATTTATCCCCATGATAGATGCTTCAATATTTATTTTCAAATAGCAAGTATAAAACAGAAAATCTTTTTTAAGTAGTGCATGTTTTCCATGCTCCTGCAACGCTTGTGATTAGTTTATCTTTTAAGTAGCCCAGTGGTAGGTCTAAGATGCCAAAACTAATTCTAGCCAGTCCCTTCCTACTGCTGAACCCAGGATAAAATTGTGACACCTCCATTGGTAACATATGATTCTGCGATACGTAATTCCATTCAATAGTCAACAGAGGCAGTCACATAGGATATACCTGTGTACTGACTGTGGATGTTTTGCCACTATGTCCTTAATGAATTTTAAAATTGCATTTACTCATTGTGAATATCTTATAAATGCACATGATATACCATATAAAATACATAATACATTAATGAGTAAAAGTAAGTATACTTCCTATTTTCTTATGTCCTTTCAGATGTATCTGAAATGTATATGTGTTCCTTATTTTTACACAAATCGAGTATAGCACATTAAGCATACTGTTCTACATCTTTTTTTTTTATTTTTCAATACAACTATAGTGGTTTCATTCAGTACAACTATAGTGGTTTCATGAATGTACAGCATTCCTTTGAAGTGATATACTGTAACGTTTTACCAGTGCCTATAAACAAGCTGATTTCAGAATTTTTAGATTATCAATATAACAAATATTGTTATTAAATATATCATTTTGCCCACCTGTGAATATGTTCTAGAATATGTCCAAATGGTATTTGCAGTTGTTATTTTGAAATATATTTTCAAAATTCCTTCCTTAGTTGTTTTAACTTACACATCAGCAGGAATTACTTGGTTTTGAAGTGCTCATAATTTTATCTCCTTCTTTTCCTAATAACTACGTATCCATCTTTCAAGATCAGCTACTTCCTCATACATCCACCAATGCAGTATGTCATCACACATGTGATCTTGGCAAAAAGGAAATAAGAAAGATTATATATCAAAATGATCCTAATTTGCATTTCTTTTTTATGATTATGTCAAAATACTATTTCATATGCTTAAGAACCAGATATAATTTTTCTGTCAACCATTCCTAATCTTTGCTAGTTTTTGTTTTGAGTTCATCCTGTTTTC
Organism: Colobus angolensis palliatus; assembly: GCF_000951035.1. Taxonomy (NCBI): domain Eukaryota; kingdom Metazoa; phylum Chordata; class Mammalia; order Primates; family Cercopithecidae; genus Colobus; species Colobus angolensis. The sequence continues at coordinate 1,085,514 of NW_012114866.1, read as the reverse complement.
TTTATTGATTTGTAATAATCTTTTCTTAACAAGGAAAGTAGCTCCTTGTGATTCAAGTTAAAATTTTTCTAGTTTCCCATTTATCTCTTGACTTTATCTTGTTGATAAAATGAGATTTTTAAAAAATTTTAAGGGATCAAACTTAATCTTGTCTAATATGACTTCTGAGTTTTATTCCTATTTAGAAAGATTATTTTGAATAATCAAATTGTTTATTTTCTTCTAAGACTTTTATAGTTTATATTTCATATCTATTTCCATTTCATTCTGTGAGTTATCAGAATTTGTTTTGTTCTAAAGTGTGAGGTATAGATCTATTTTTATTTATTCCAGAATTCTATCCACTTTTACCAACCATATAATTAAATAATCTATTTTTTCTCTACTAATTTGAAGGTCATGTTTATTGTATATAAATAGCCAATTACATTTGGATAAATTTTTATATCAGTAGGTCTTCAATAAGGGTAACTTTGCCCCTTTGGGGACATTTGGCAGTGTCTGGAGATGTTTTTGATTGCCACAACTAGGGAGAGAGACTGGCATTTTTGGGTAAAGGCCATGGATGTTGTTAAATCCTGCAATGCACCAGAGAGCATCTGACAAAAAAAGAATTCTCCATCCTAAAAGTGCTAAGACTTTACTAATGTTCTAGTTACTCACTACTGTTCTAGACTTTATATTCTGGTCCATTGATCTGTTTATTCATATCATACAGTATAAACTATTATAGTTTTCTGACATAATATCTGTGATGGTTAATACTGAGTGTCAACTTGATCGGACTGAAGGATACAAACAATTGATCCTGAGTGTGTTTGTGAGGGTGTTGCCAAAAGAGATTGACATTTGAGTCAGTGGGCTGGGAAAGGCAGACCCACCCTTAATCTGGGTGGTCACAATCTAATCAGTTGTCAGCATAGCTAGAATATAAACAGGCAGAAAAATGTGAAATGAGACACTGCCTAGCCTCCTGGCCTACATCTTTCTCTCGTGCTGGATGCTTCCTGCCCTTGAACATCAGACTCTGTTCTTTAGTTTTGGAATTTAGAGTGGCTCTCCTTGCTCCTCAGCCTGCAGATGGCCTATCATGGGACCCTGTGATCATATGAGTTAATACTGAATAAACTCCTATAATATATATAGACTACATGTAATTACTTATTTGCCTTGTTTTTAGGAAATAGAAAAGAATTTTGTAGGAAATAGAAAAAAATATAGGGGTTTATTAAGTATACATATATAATAGAACATATATATATAATAGAATATATGGAATTTATATAGAATATATATAATAGTATATATACACATATATATTCCATTAACTCTGCCCTCTAGAGAACCTTGACTAATACAACATCTAATAAGGCTATTCTCTCATCAGTATGTATCTTTTCATTTAAAAAAAAAAAAAAAATCCTGGTTGTTACTGATTGTTTACTTTACAAAAACAGAAAATATATATATGTTTCCCTATCCCCCAAGCTACTGAATAAATCTCAAAGCGTTTTCATAGACATTGTGTTAAATGTTAAACAATTTAGGCAGAATCACTGTCTTTATATTTTAACACATTTTATTTCAAAGCATTATTTGCACTCCCCAACACCTTCCTTTGTATCCCTTTTGTCTTCTAAAATTTTCTTCACTGAGTCCTCCTGTGCTTATTATATTTACTACCTTTTAACATTTATTTGAAATGGGAATTTACCTTCATGATATTTTTGTGGTGTTCTTTGACTGCTTAAAACTAATTGGTTTTTGTACATTAACTTTCAGCTTAATTATTTTATCCTTTATAAATATTTTTGACTCTACAAAGTTTTGAAAAAACTTTTGTTTTATAGTAAATAATTACAAGATCTCCAGAGAATAATTTTATATCCTTTCTAATTTTTATATCTCTTATTTTCCTTTATCTAATTGTATTGTCTTATAACTCACAGACAATACTATATAGTGGTGGTAATAAAGAGTTTCCTTGTTTTGTTTCTGGCTTTAATGAGAATGCTGTTTTTCAATCAGCATAACATCTCTAATTATTGCTATTTTGTACAAAATAAATGTTAAATTCTGACAATTTCTAAAAACATTTTTGAGATTATTTTGATTTATCATTCCTAGGGAAATTTGTTAATAGGTTACCCAATAATAAAACATTATTTTATTCCTGGAAAACTGTGGCTGGTATTGATTTATTATACTTTTAATATGTTTCTAGAATCTGTTTATTTAGCTTTTAAAATATTTTTATAGTAAAGTATGCATAATATAAAAATATATAACAATACAAAAATGTTATATTTTTATATAGTGGTAAGGTATGCATAACATAAATATAAATATAAAAATATAAAAAAGATAAAATGTTATCTTTTTTATATTGTGGTAAGGTATGCATAACCTAAAATGTATCATTTTTAACCATTTTAAAATGTTCAGTGCCGTTAGTTATATTTACATTTTTGAGTTATCCAATCAATTTTACTCTGCTACTCATAACTTTAATAGAATCCAAGTTATCCATTGCTGATTATTTTTTCAACCTATCTTATTTGGAGTTTTATCTTTTATCTTCCTTCTTTCTTTTCTTCTTAACTTTGATCCATGATTAAAATATTCTCTTGAAACACTTTAAAATTCTTATGTTTTTACATTTAAACAACAGGAAAACTGGAAAAGAATGTCACAAATATAACATGTTATTTGCCTAATGTTTTATCCTTTCCATGGCTCTTTCGCATTCATTATCTTATGTGAATCTCAAAAGAGTACCTATAGGACACACACAATGACTATCATAAACAACAGTCCCTATTAGTACATATGATGTAACTGATTACAATGCACATGTTCAATTACTTAAATACTTCTTTGAGAAACAACTGTAAATTTATACACTTAACAACTTCAGGACTAGCATATTATAGTCACCAATGCAACACTAATATGGATATTGCTAACTTTTCCAAAATTATTTCCTATTTCCTACAAAACAAGGCAAATAAATAATTACATGTAGTCTTTGGATGAAAGTATTTTGGAAATAATAAGAAATTTAGAATAAGAAATTTAGAATACCAACATTGTGTTCCTGCATAGCATTCTAGTTTTCATTCTAGAGTCACTTTTTGAAATTTAAAAACCGTCTGATGCCCCAGGTAGATTTACCTAATAGATAATCATGTGAACGTCAGCAAATAATTGAAATCACATTTAGAAATTTGGTGAACAATACTGAAGTAAAGTGAAAATATTTACTGACTCCTTCCTACTCATCCTTTAGATCTCAGCTTAAATGATTACTAAAGTAATCATTGGACTAAGGCATGTGAGACAAACCATACAGTTAGGGTTTTACCCTCAGAATATTCATGATTAAGTATCCACAGGGCACTTGTGTGAAGCAGAGTTGAAACCATTCAACAAGTACTTATTACATGTCTATTCTGAGTAAGCTCCAATATGAGGATTGTGAAGCATACACAACCGTCCAAATGGCACAGAGTAATAAATTACAGATCTAATTACTAGATCAGAGTGACATAAAATTTTTCACAAATTTTTCTTTACCTTCTGAAGGAGCAGAAAAATGTGAATTGGAAAAAGCAGAGAGCTATTTCTATGTGCACAGAGAAGACATAAGTTTTTTGTGAGAGATGGCAAGGATATTGGTTTGGCTGGCTCAGTCTCAGTAGTAGGAAAAATGAAGAATGGAACTGATTGTCTTTATTCCCTTAAAAAAATGAATTATTTCTCACAATAATGAAGAAGGAGGTCTAAACAATTTAAATAGAAACAAAATTTTATATAACTTTACATATATATTTTTATATACATACATATACACATATATAAATCCATGTGTGTATGTATATATGCATGCATGTGTATATGTATACATATATGTGTATGTGTATAGACATACACACATACATACATGTTTACATGTATACGTGTGCACACATATGTGTATATACATATTTGTGTGTGTATGTGTATTTTACACCAGTCCCAGTATTTCCTCTTGAGTGACTCTGCATGGCATGCTGTGTTCTCCCTAGGGAACTGTGAGTAACAAAACTCTATAACTCTTTCAGGTTTCTCTCTCTTGGTCTGTGTTTGCCCTCACAATACCTTACACGAAGTAATGTGGCCAAACCACTGTTAATAGGGCATAAATATTCAATCAATTTCAGCAAAAGTATATTTCATTTCAGAATTGAATCAACTGAAACTCCCAGAGCATCTTATTTGTCAGCATGACTCTAATCGTCTGTGTTTAAACTGACAAAGGAAACTGAGACATTTACTTCTGTTATCTAAGAGAATAAGCTGGAAAAGTTGAACTAGTTGAATGCCTGTGTCCAAGCCAGTTGTTAACTGAAAACATTCACAATGTCACCAACCTGTAGGAAGATGACACCCAACTCTATAAAAAGAAAAGAAAATATGCTTCTAATTGACAAGAACAATTAGGTTTTGTCACCTTAAAAATAAATCAAGAAGACAACTAAAATTTATTATAAGTTTTTTCATGTAAAATATGTAGGAATATCAAAATACGAAAGCCTAAAGCCTATTGTAAACATAATGAAATAATTTTAGTTTTATACAACTAGCTGAATGTTAAGTTTTACTTTACTTAAGAGCTATTTTTCATGTCTTGTTTTAATGGATCAGTTTCTGAGGCTTATTTTTAAAGAGGCTTGAGATGAAGGAAGAAGTAAAAGCGACAGGATATGGCTTTCCCCGGGAGTACTCAATGAACTTATTCTGTAGCAACTGTGTTTCTTAGGTATGAGTCCAGGAAAGTTTCAGGTTTGAAATAATAATACTATGAATCACTATTAGATGTCTTTATCAAACTGTGTTTTTAACCTAGCTCCAAAATTCTCTGGAGAAAAAGCAGTAACAAAATAATTTATAATTTTGACTTATGTCCTACTGATAGCCTGGGGCATCAGATGTTTTTGATTCCTTTCTCTATTAGATAAATTATAGCTTGATTTATCTAAACATCCTTTTGTCAAGTTCTATTAGCTACTTTTTGCTTTTATGGAAATATTAGATCTACTTTCCTCAGGAAAAAATAAAGCAGAGGACCTCTGGAATAGTGTGTAGTTAAACATCAAGGATCTGACCTAATTTGAATTCTAGATCCTAGATTTACTAGTTGTGAAAACTTCAGATGATCACTTAAAATCTCTGAGCATCTGTTTCATATCTTTAAAATATCAACACTGATAGCTTTCTTTTAGAGTTCTCAGAATTTAAAGAGTTAATGCATATAAATGCTCTATATAAAACCTTGCAGATAGGAGGTGCTAAGTAGTTTGCAAATGTGGGTATAATTTACCTAGGCTGTATATCTGTAGATATTAATATAAATTTAAGCCAACAAAAGAAGAGTTTGCCTTTCCTCATCTATCAGTGTCTTGCCTTCATTGTTATCTTTGGCCTGATTATAATATACACTAAGCTTATATTTTATGATACATTTAACACTTGAGTGCTTTCCTAAGTATTTTACACAGAAATGATTGTTTTTATTTTAACAAAATTTAAAAGCTACCATGGATTGGACATATAATACCTACCAATCATCATACTAAGCATTTTGTTTTAATCTGAAAATCCTCCTATGGGTTTGGTGTTTAGTTTTAGATTCTTTCTCTCTTGTTTTCTCTCTCTTCCTTCCTACCTTTCTTCCTTCCTTCTGTCCTTATTCCCTATCCCCTTTTATACATTCTATATAGAGTTTATACAGAGAGAACACCTAGCCCTCCTTGTGCACAAGTTTGAACTTGGTCAACATTGCCTAATTTAGCAATCTATGATTGTTAAAGCACATCATTAATAGTATTTTTTAAGTGAACATGTTAATATTACAAATAGTAAACTTCACCATTTAGGACACCTTCAAAGGAGAACTATACATGTTCCATGAAATTGTTGCCTAGGAAACAAATGATTTCCTCTTATTTTTAGCATAGAACTGTAGGTGTATGAAAGCTCTGAATCGGCCCACACACAGCATGAACACTGATATTTATGAAACCAACACGACAGTAGGGGGGATTCTACCTAGTGGTCATCAGAGATGAAATGTCTAAATTTTGTCTAAGAATTATCTGACAGATTATTTGGATAGGGACTTTCCTCTAAATTACCGAGAGAAGATGGAAAAACAGGTCATACGACTAGATCATCAGAATAAGGTGACCAAGTAGATTTCTCAAGTATTTTGTTCCTTTGCAGATAAGAAGTATGAGTGCAAGGCCTAAAAAGGGAGATTTAATGCACTCAAACTATGAAATATGTATAAGTAAGCAGCACTGAAATATTGCTGCAAAATGTCTAGACTCTGCTGAAGGAATAGGTCATACTGTGAATAAAGGTGAAGTTCAGTTTATCAACATAGGCCAAAGAATAATCTGTGCCCTGTCAGAACAAATAAGATGCAGGTACAGTTATCTGAAACAATCTAATACCAACATCTTGGAAGTATAATCAAGGTGTTCTGTGTCCTCCTTTATGGTTTAACCATTTAAGTGGACTATGGTTAATACATTTTTCATGTTTAAACTGCTTAGTTAAGTTGCATATAATTTAATTCTGCTCTAAGTTCTCACTATACATATCTAAAAGTTTAGCTTCAAGGTCATACTTTTCTCAGAAAACAATAATATAAAATAGTGCCACTGGTTTCTTGGAGAACCTCCAATATTTGAAGTATTAATATAAACACATATTTTATTAAAATTATTGCTTGTTAATGTGTTATGCTTCCCAATGTGTTATTTATTAAAATTATTGCTTCCCAATAAGGTGGCAGAACCCTTCAGGGAAGCTTATGTTAAAAACATAATTATTTTGTTTACATTGGGTTCTTAAGACAGTTCATTTCAGTTTAAAACATAGTTTTCATATCAGAATCATCATTCTCTCCATTCTACTCAGAAAAGACTTGAAATTTGAAGAATAGAAGACGACAAAGATGGTTGATCTATTCTTTGAACATTTTCCCTAATTAAGCATCTGGAATAGAAGTAGATGACTTTGCCTTTAAACACCCTTCATGTTTTCTCTCTATCCTAATTTCTAGTTACTTTACCATTGAGGCAAAGAAGAAGAAATGAGAGAAAAGATATCCTCTTTTGTGGCTGCTGATATGGTAGTATAGAGGAGATACCCCTGACTTTATTCAATTTGATGCTCAGATCCTCCAAGGGTATGTGGGATTCTGTATTATTGATGAGCCTAGTTTTCTGATGGTATCCAGATATGTTTAGTTATCTCTGTCTTTAAGAGCCCACTCATATAATACAGCCAAGCTCCTCAACAATGTCACCAAAGATGTATGCTGTCAACCACTTATCTAGGTTGGGCAATTTATTGCTTGACCAGTTAGCTGACTAGGATGCTTCCTAAATTACGTCTCCCAGCTAACCTTCATTAACTTTATGTGGAGCTATTGGAACACTGGAGCCTGCTTCTGCACTTCCAAGATCATCAGAGAATTAAAATGTTGTAGGGTCACCACCATATTTTCTTCACACACCATATTTTTATCTTAGGGTTCTGCTGGCCTAGGTTGCTCTAGAAGGCTCTAGATTTAATATATGTCTATACCAAATATATCTATCTTCATATGTACACCTACACTTTAGGTCAAGCTCCCCCCAAAATAATCTCACCATATCGCAGACGGACAGGCCAGATTTGTTTTTCAACCACCACTACTCAGGTGGTTAATAAGATATCAATAATCTCTTTTCATAAACAAGTCCATAATTAGAGATTCTCCTGGGACACTCTGAAAGAAGGTAACACCTCCTCACCTCTGTTTTTTTTTTTTTTTTTTTTTTTTTTTGAGATGGAGTCTCACTGTGTCACCAGGCTGGAGTAGAATAGTGTGATCTCAACTCACTGCAAACTCACCTCCCGGGTTCAAGCGATTCTCCTGCCTCAGCCTCCTAAGTAGCTGGCACTACAGGCATGCGCCACCATGCCTAGTTAATTTTTGTATTTTTAGTAGATACGGCATTTCACCGTGTTGGTCAGGATAGTCTCAATCTCTTGACCTTGTGATCTGCCTGCCTTGGCCTCCCAAAGTGCTGAGATTACAGGCAACACCTCACTTTTCTCTCAATTTCAAGAAAAAGGCTTGTGCCTATGCCTGTGCCTAATCCAACAGTCAATGTAGTGACAGCCCAGGCCTCCAGAGAGCCCACCACATAACCTGTTGGCACATTGTGCTCATAAGCACCGAACATGATGACCAGCCCAGAGACACAGCCTCAAGCAATACCACACCACCACCATCACAAACTCATATAGCCTAGACCACAGAGATAATAACAGACATCATGGACAAGGATTTCAACTGAAGAACTACATGGAGATCATACTACAGAATCCATCCACAGCTAAATGCAATGCACCATACCCAACTGACATCATAGGACCCATCTTCAGGGAAAAGTCTTTCTTTACAAAAGTACTTGATAAAATAGGGGAAAAATGACTGTTCTACTAGATTTGCAGATATCAACCCATGGGCACCAGACACATAAAAAGACAAGGAAATTTGACACCCCAAAGGAACATAAATTTTCAGAAGCAGATTCCAAAAAAGAGAAGTATTTATGAAATGCCTTAACAGGAAATAAAAATAATGATCTTACAGAAACTCAGGATACAACAAAATACAGACAAACAATTCAATAAATTCAATAAAATAATTCATGATTTGAATGAGAAGTTCAACAATAAGTATCATATAAAAGAACCAAGCAGAAATCTTAGAGCTGAATAATTCCGTGAATGAAATAAAAAACACAATTGAGAGTTTCAACAAAAGACTAGCTCAAACAAAAGAAGGAATTTCTGAACTTGTTAACAAGTCCTTTGAAATAACAAAGTCAGAAAAATATAGACATAAAAGAGAATAAAGAGAGGCTACAGAACTTATGAAACATCATTACATGAACAAATTTTTAGAGCATCATATTATTGAAGGAGGCACAGAAAATGTATTTTACACAATAATGATTGAAAGCTTCCCAATACTTGAGAGAGATATGGACATCCAAATCTAACAAGCTAAAAATTCCCCAATTAGACTCAGTGTGAAAAGATTCTCTCTCAGCCATGTTATAATCAAATTAACTTGTCAAAGACAAAGTTTAGCTCTCACATATGAGTGAAACATGCAGTATTTGTCTTTCTATGTCTTACTTATTTAACTTAACATAATATCATCCAGGCTCATTTATGTTGTTGCAAATTATAACATTTAATTCATTTTATGGTGATAGTGTTCCATTGCGTGTGTGTGTGTGTATCCAGATATAGTGTTCCATTGTGTGTTTGTGTGTAGCATTTTCTTTATATGTTTGTTTGTTGATGGACAATTAGGTTGATTTTATGTCATGGCTATTGTGAATAGTGCTGCAGTAAAGTTGTGCTCATAGAAGTAGAAAATAGAATTATGGTTATTAGAGGCTGAGAAAAGTAAAAGAAAGAGGAGGATAGGGAGAGGTGATTAATACATATAAAGTTACACATAGATAGGAGAAATAAGTTCTTGGGTTCTATATCACTATAAGGTAACTATAGTTAATAATGATTTATTGTATTTGTCAAATAGCTGAAAGAGAGGTTGGTGAATGTTCTCAACACACACAAAAAATGTTTGAGATGATGGATATGCTAATTACCCTGACTTGATCACTACCTATTGTATTCATGTATCAAAATATCACTCTGTACCCCATAAATATATATGTTTCAATTAAAAACAACTTTTTTTAAAGTTGTAAACAAAGAATTCTAGAAGCATTCTATGAATTCTAGAAGAATTCTATGTAGAGAAAAGCATCTAGTTACATAACAGCAAATTCTTATTACTCTGTCAGCAGATTACTACAAGCATAAAACTGCAGGCTGGTAAAGAATAGAGAGATATATTCAAATTGGCAAAAGAAAAAACATGGTACTCAAGAATACTATACTCAACAAAGCTAGTCTTCAAAAATGAGAGGGAAATAAACATGTTCCTAGACAAGTAAAATCTTAGGAAATTCATTGCCACTATACTGGTCTTACACAAAATGCTTAAGGGAGCACTACAACCAAAAATGAAAGGATGGTAGTTACTATCATGAAAACATGTGGAAGTATAAACCTCACCAGTAGAGATAAGTTCAAAATCAAACTCAGAACACCCTAGTGCTGTAATGAGCCAGATAAATCTTGTATTCCTCTAGTATCATGGTTTATAGTCAAAATGGTCAAAAACAATAGCTACAATTAGTGGCTAAGGAACCCACAGTAGATAAAGATGTAAATGAAGGCAACAAAATATAAATTGTGGAGTGTGAAGAAGAAAATTTATATGATATTTTTATGTGACCAAAGTTAAATTTTTATTAGTTAAAAATAGTCTATTATAACTACAAGGCTTTTTTTTAGCTTCATAAGTATAAAGAAAAAAATTACAACAGATACACAAATAAGAAGGAAAATGAAGTTTAGCACAACAAATAACCACCAAACCACGGACAAAAACAATAAGAGAGGAAAAATGGAACAAATCACCTATGAAAGAACTAGAAAATAATTAACAAAATGGCAGGAATATGTTTTTACTGATAAATAATAACATTGAAGTAAATGGATTAAGTTCTTCAGTTAAAAGGTATAGATTGACTAAATGGATATAATAAGACACAACTTTATGCTGCTTACAGGAGATTCACTTCACCTCTGAAGATACATGTAGACTGGAAGTAGAGGGATGGAAAAAGATAATCCAAATAAATGGAAACCAAAAGTGAACAGGACCAACAATGCTTAAATTAGATAAAATAGACTGTAATTCAAAAACTGTAAAAAAAAAAAAAAAAAGAGAGACATAATAATGGGGGAAAGAACCACATAAACCACATAATCATCTTACTGATGTAAAAAAAAAAAAAGCATTTTACAAAATGCAGCACACTTTCATAATAAAAACACTCAAAATAAAAATAGAAGGAAATTTTCTCAATAAAGACCATGTAGGAAAAGCCCACAATAAACATCATACTCAACAGTTAAAACAAAAAGCTATTGCTCCAAGATGAGAAAGAAGGCAAGAATGCCTACTTTTGTTACTTCTGTTCAATGTAGTACTGGAAGTCCTAGCTGAAACAATTAGGCAAGAAAATGAAATCAAAGCCATCCAAATTGGAAAGGAAAAGGAAAAATTATATCTCTTTATAGTTGAAATAATCTTATTTGTAGAATACTAAAGATTCCACAAAAACTTAGTAAAATTAATAAATTCAGCAAAGTTGAAGGATACAAAATCAACATGAAAAATGAAAAATAAGTTTTGTTTTCATACACTCATTATGAACAATTCACAAAAGGATATTGAGAAAGCAATTTTGTTCACAATAGTACCAAAAACAGTAGGTACTAAACTAACCAAGAAGGTGAAAGACTTGCACACTACAGACTACAAAATATTGATCAAAAAATTAAAGACGTAAATAAATACAATGAAATGTTCATGAATTAGAATAATCATTATTGTTAAATATTCATACTACCCAAAGTGATCTACAGGTTCAATGCAATTCCTATTAACATCCCAATAGCACCTTTTTCTTAGAATAGAAATCCTAAAATTCATATGGAATTCCAAGGACCCCAAATACCCAATACAATCTTGAGAAAGATAAACAAAGCTAAAGATCTCATACTTTCTGGTTTCAAAACATGTCATAAAGCTACAGTAACAAAAACATGGTATTGCTGTAAAGACTGACAAATAGACCAACGGAACAGAATAGAGAGCCCAGAAATAAACCCCTACATATATGGTCAATTGATCTTTGAAAAGGATACCAAGGTTACACAATGTGAAAAGCAGAGTCTCTTGTTCAAATGGTATGAGAAAAACTGGGTATCTACATATGAAAGAATGAAGTTGAACCCTTACCTTATATAATGTACCAAAATTAACTCAAAATGGATTAGAAACCTAAACATAAGACTTGAAACTATAAAACTCCTAGAATAAAATTTAGGAAAGAAACTTTATTACATTGGACTAGGCATGATTTCTTGGAAATTACATTAAAAGCACAGCAACAAAAGAAAAAATTAACAAATTGAACTACAACAAATTTTAAAACTTCTCTATCAAAAAGAAAACAATCAACTAACTAAAAAAGGAGCCTGTGGAATATGTAAACTTATTTATAAAGCATATATCTGATAAGGGGTTAATATTCAGAATATAAAAACAACAGCTACAATTCAATAATAATGACAACAACAAAACAAATAACTTGATGTGAAAATAGGCAAAGTACTTTAACAAATTTTCCAAAGATGTAGAAATGGACAATCATTATAGGAAAGGATGCTCAACATCATTAATCATCAGGGAAATGCAAATCAAAACCACAATGGATTACCCCTCATTCTGATTAGAATGGTAAGTATAAAAACAGAAACCAGAAAATAACAAGTATCAAAAAGGATGCAGAGAACTTGGATTCTTTTATAGTATTGGCGGGCATGTAAAATGGAATGCACTTTGGAAAACAGTACAAAAGTTCCTCAAAAAATTAAAAATAGAACTACCATACAATCCAGCAATCTCACTTCTGGGTATGTACCCAAAATAATAACTGGGGCTGGAATACATATTTTCACACCAATGTTTACACAGCAGTGTCCACATTAGCCAAGAGGTGACAGCTGTCTCAATGTTCATCAACAATGGAATATTCAAGCATTGAAAGAAAGAAATCCGGTCACACTCATACAACATGAATAAACCTTGAGGACATTATGCCAAGTAAAATAAACCAGTCACAAAAGACAAATATTTCATGTTTCAATTTACATGAGATATCTAAAGTTGTAAAACTCTTAATGATGTTTGCCAGAAGCTGCGGGAGGGGAAAGGAGGAGTTGTTAAATGGGTATGTATTTTCAGTTTTGCAAAATAAAAACAAATTCTAGAAATCTGTTGCACAACAGTGTGCATATAGTTAACACTGCTGTACTATACACTTAAAAGTGGTTGCGATATTGAATTCAGTTATGTGTTTTACTATAACAAAAATTAAAATTGTTTGGCTATTTGGATTTTTTGCCTTTTCTTTTTTTTTTTTTTTGTTTGAGACGGAGTCTCTTGCTCTGTCGCCCAGGCTGGAGTGCAGTGGCCGGATCTCAGCTCACTGCAAGCTCCGCCTCCCGGGTTTACACCATTCTCCTGCCTCAGCCTCCGGAGTAGCTGGGACTACAGGCGCCCGCCACCTCGCCCGGCTAGCTTTTTGTATTTTTTTTTAGTAGAGATGGGGTTTCACCATGTTAGCCAGGATGGTCTCGATCTGCTGACCTCGTGATCCGCCCGTCTCGGCCTCCCAAAGTGCTGGGATTATAGGCTTGAGCCACCGCGCCCGGCCGCCTTTTCATATAATATATATTGTCCCCTTAATATGTGCAACTAAAAAAGCCTATTTTATAAATAGGCTAATAAAATGTATGTATTTATATAAATGTTCTATATTTTATAAATATATAAAGACTAAGCAGTCTTTTTTAATCCTAATATTGGTACCTAATATTGGTAATTTGTATTTGTTATTGATCCTTTTGAACAGATATGTATTAATTTTATTGATCTTTTTGAAGAAACAGCTTTCAGTTTCACCTTTTCTTGATTGTTTTTAGTTTTCTATTCTTATTGTACCAATTTCTATTTCATCTATTCCCTTTTATTTATTATTTCTTCTCTCTCTTTATTTAGAGCTTAATTTGCTCTTATTCTAGTTCCTTAAATTGAAGCCTTAGGCCATTGATTCATTGCTTTATTCTCCCTCTAATATTAGTATTTATTGCTATAAATTTATCTCTAAGTTGTATCTAGCATTTTAATATATTGTACTTCGTATATTTTAAAATTTCCCTTGAGATTTCTTTCTTACTCATGTGTTACTTACATTTCCAAATATTTGAAGATTTTCTCATTTTTTCCTTTATTTTGATTTAGTTCCATTGTGTTTGATGTGCATACTTTATATGATTATCAATTTATTAATATTTTTATAGGTCCAGGATATGATATATCTTTATGTGCTCTGTGCATATATGAAATAATGTTTTATATATTTTCTTAGTTGTAATGTTCTATAAATATCAATTAGGTCAACCTGGCTGATAGCTTAGTGTGGATCTCCTGTATCCTTACAAATGTTTTTCTAATTATTTTATCAATTATTTTGAGAGGAACATAGAATTCCACAAATATGATTGTGTATTGTCTATTTATTCTATTAGCTATTGCTTTTTGCATTTTGAAGCTTGTTATTTTTTGCATACCCATTGTGTATTATCACATATTCTTATTGAATTTAACCCATCATAATCACATAATAACCACCTTTGTTTCTTATTCTGAAGTCAATTTGATGATAATTTGGCTATTTCCCTGGTATATCATTGCAAATTGAATCCAGCCATATATTTTCAAAAGCATAAGATATCATTATTAAGTAGGTTTAATTTTATAAATCCATCATTATGTCAATGGAGATTAAATTATTGGAGAATAGTTTAATTAAGTATACGAACAAAATATAAGAAAGTAATACTTATCTCAACCGACCTACACAAATATTTGACAAAAATTCAAAATTTATTCGTAATAAAAACTCTCACCACAGTAAGAACTGAAGAGAATTTTCTCAACCTAATAAAGTGTATCTATGAAAAAACTCACCTAAGAGTGAAGGCATAAATGTTTTATCTCTTGAAAATCAGAAACAAGTCAAAAATATTTTTTCTTTCTAAATCTCTTTAGTATTGTACTGGAGATAGATCATTAGTAAAACAATATGACAAGATAAAGACAATGTATAAGAATTTGAAAGGAATAAATGAGTGTTTATTTATAGATGATATGATAGTCTATGTAAAAATTCCCCAAAAATATACCCTTCAAAAGCTACTAGAACTAATCAGTTTAACAAAATCACAGAACATAAAGTTAACATACAAGATGTAGTTTTTTTATTTTTTTAATATACTATCCATGGTCTTATTAAGGTAAGTCAAAATAGGTGCTTAGCAATACCAAATTTAAGACGGCAATCACTTTCAAGGCTGTGGTACTAGCAAGAAACAATTTTAAGTTAAAATTTTAGAAATGTTTGCAGTAGCATCAAAACCCTAAAATAATTAGTGATGAATCTGTAAGATAAGTTGTAAAGTTGAAGTTTTAAGGGTAGAATCAGATTTTTTGTTGTCATTTTGGTAAGAGCGAGTGGTTGGGGAAGAGTAATTCCTAAATTAAACCAGGGAAGATTCTATGTCTTGACTATGGTAGGGGTTACAGAACCACATACAGCTGGCCAAATTTACGTGACTGAATTATTTTAAAGAGTATGTACTCTGTGCACACTAAACACCAATAAACTTGACCTTATCTGCAAAATATGTCAGTGAAGAAATATGAATTGCATAAAACCTAGTATTAATTAATCACATCAGATTACTATATTAGTGATTCAAATGAACATCTTGGTTCAGAATACCATGTGGTCACTATTGGCTTTCTCACATTCACCTATTTTAATGTTCACTATGCTATCACTTATTCATTTGTTCACTAAATCATCCTCACATTTATCTATTCAACAAATCTCCTTTATGTATGTGCTGCAGGACAATCATTGTGCGTAATAGAATAACCTAAGGGAACAGATTCAGGACTCCTTTTACCTGAGTCACAGTTCACCTCTATTTTATCAGTGTGACCTCAGGGAGTTATATCATGTGTGATTATCATGTTTTTTCATCTGTAAAATAATGTTAATAATATTGACCTCTGTGTAAAGGTCTCTTGGCACAGTGTCTGGCACATATACATAATAGAAGGTAAAATATTTTCCCTTCCCTTCATACCAGCATTTCTAAAGTATGACTTCTGGACTTTTGGTATCAGAATCACTTGCTATATACTAAAATCTAATCTTTGAGAATATAATTGCAGAAAGCACAATTTATTAAGCATTGAAATTGGGCATGCAATGATCATCTGATGCCTCTAGACTTCACTTGTTTCCACCTTCTGCCTCCATTCTTTTTTTTCACAAGCAAAATTCCTACCCACAGAATCTCCCTCAACCTCTAAACACAATTTTAACCTTGAACTATGATGGGTTAATTTTGTTTTCCTTAAACTGTCATCAGAGGGCCTTCTGTATTATTCTGGGGGTGCTTGTTAAGAATCCAGATGTTTAACCTTAATCCAGACCTACTGAATTATACTTTGGGGAGGTAGGGATTCAGGAATCTTTATCTAAATATGCCTCTCAAGTTATTGTTATGCTCTGTAACATTTGAGAACTTTAGCCAAACCCATCAATCACACTTTCCAAAACTCTGATGATATTTGGGCTCAGTTCTGGCAACCCAATTCCTCACTATCCAAGAAGCAGGACTGGGAGACCTCACTGTGTTTTTATTATGCAGATTTTGTCTCAAACCTACAGCCCCATGAATGAGGGTTGTTTCCTAGTGATATCTCTTTATTCTAAAAGTATTGATTGGGCAACTAGTGGGTGTCAGGTCCTAATATAAGTGGGAATATAGTAGTGACAAAAGAAAAAACAAACAAAACATGTTTAGTAGTGACAAAAGAAAAAACAAACAAAACATGTTTTCCTGGAGCTTAGTTTTTAATAACATAGTCAATTAACAAAATTTAAAAAAAAATCATGTTAGGTAGTAAAAGAATATTAGAGAGAAAAGGGAAACAAGATGGACATAGAAATTTGAGGATATTTTAAACAAGATGACAATGAAAGGCCACAGGAGGTGCTTGTCTATCTGCTGCTGCTTGTGCTTTCTAATATTGCTGAGTGAAAGGGAATATTTTCATTATGATTGACATGTCTATCCTCTTACTGGAAGCATGACAGTAATTTAGCATGTCCCTGGCCTGATACAGACTGCCTGGCCCACCACATCTGAAGTCTCTTGCCATAGCCTTAAGATGTCAAATTCCGTGAATGGACTTGGTTTTCTAGAGCCAGGAGCTGGATCTGGCTATGTCTTCTGCCCCATGTCGCTTTTCCTAATGTGACCATTACCAACCACACTTAGAATAGATTCACCTGGATTTGAAGGGTTAATTGCAGTGACAGACTATCACCAGAAGAGGATAGCAGAGGGTTGCAGAGTAAGAGCTGCTGCTGGCCTAGGTCTTCCCCTACTGAAGAGTGAGGTTGTCTTCAGACAAATGACTACTATAGTCAGTCAAGAGGTGAGTTCATTGGTTAAAGCAATGGCCTGAGAAGAACCTTATTTATAAGAGCTGGGACTGGTCTTGAATTTCACAATCCTTGGAAGAAATAGGGAGTATAGTGTATCAGAGATGATTCGAGTGCCCTTAGATAATATAGATCCCTAAAGTATATCCCATGACATGAATGTCTACTCTACTATGGCCTCTGTCTATTCTTCAGGTTCCTCTCCTGTCATTCCTACCCATTCAACACCTGTTAAGTTCCGCCCAATGAAGAACACAATGGCTTCTAAGCATACCATGAGATCTCAAGATTCAGGTCTTACTTTTCTTTCTTTCCATAGTAAACATTTATTAATCTCAAGTCCCTTGCTTAAACTGGGTATATAAAACTGAAGTCTCAGATCATTCCCTTATTTGGGAACAACATGAAGGTGGGACCCAAGACCTCCTCTGGGGTTTATCGCTGCAATTCCAGGGACTAGCACAGACCTGGTATCTTATCAAAACTCAATTTTTAGTACAAAAATTAATCAGTTTATTATAAGAGGTAATTAACACAAATGGGAATTTTTACAGTTCTTCTTTCTTAAAAGGGCAGCAGGATGACTAATTTTATTTCTACCTTGTGCTCTACAGAAACCAGATATAACCTCCTCTGTGAGGCATACCTAGCAGGAAGCCTCCCACATATTGAACGCTTTGAGCAGTCCCCTGAGAGTGATATCAAGCAGATAAAGTTGAAAATCTATTAGAGGAAAGCAGTATTTTCTTAAAACGATCATCACCCATGACCCTTGGTTCAAACCAAGCCAGAGGTCAGCACTGTCCCTTGTGTTCCTCAGGGCCAGGACACTGCCACCTGTCAACTGCAGCAGATTTGCCGGCATCTCTCTCAAAACAAAACTAACAGGAATTCTGGGTTGAAAGCCACACAATATTCTTACCATCTAAAGCCAAAAAAGTAAAACAGAGAAAGGAATAAAAATTGAGGTTGTTTTTTTTTTTCTTTCCAACAATGTTGTAAAAACAAACAAAATAAGAAAAAAAAAGAAAAGCATTTATCTTTCTTAATGTTTATAAGAGACCAGTAAAAAGGTATTATTTTAATTATTATCATTTGCCTCATTTCTGAGAAGTAGTGAAATAAAGGGAGGTAAAAAATCTTGTTTGGGTCAGCCACTGAGATCTTTTCATTTTAGAGCCCAGGTTTGTTTGTTTGTTTGCTTCTCTTCTGCCATGTTGCCTCAATTCAATTCAGTGTAACTCATGTATTCTGTTTTATAACTTACAAAGCATGCTAACATTGATTTTCTAACTTATCCATCATAAGTACCCTATTGTACAGATAAAATACTAGTTCTATCTTTGGACAGATGAGGATACTGAAGTCATAACAAGAACACATGAATTTTGACTGTAAATATGGTATTCCTTGAACAAATGGGCTCCCCTTGCAAAATGATTCAGTCTGCTTAAATTATAACCTAAGAATAGGCCAAAAGCAGGTCTTTGCAAAGTAAAATCTGTACTTTTAGTCTTATATGAGTGTTTAACTGCAACTCAAACTTGTGCATATATAAGGCAATAAAAACTTATACAAAATTGAATTTTCTTCATTCAAAATGCAGAAAAGAAAGCAAAAATCAACATTATCATTTAATCACAGTCCCCACTGCTCTCTCATGTGTTTGTGTTGGGGAGGGAGGTTGTGGATAGCATTAGTATCATTATTATCAGATAAGTAGAGGAAGAATAGAGACGAGGTGGAATTGGCCCAATTGTTTGGCAGAGTGAATTAATTAAGTTTTGGGTTATTTGTTTGTTTGTTTGTTTTTTTAAAGTAAACATTAGTGCTTACTTTGGCAATAGGGTCTTACAAGGATTAAATTAGTTACATAAGAAAATTAGGGGAATACATTTGGTTTTACTTGAATTAATACCAGGAAGTAATAAAGGGAAATTCCCACAATGGCCAAGAATGATTGTTTGGCAGACTCGAAATCCAAATTGAAACATGACTATGAGAACTGACCTTCCTCACAATGTCAGCAATATTAGAGAGAAAGTCAAATATGGAACATGGGGATCAAGCTAATGCAATGCAGAAATTAAGAAGTAGGGAAAGCCTGAGATATAGATTATATTTGCAAATCGCAAGATCACTAGTCAATTTTTATTGAGCAATTATTGTATGCCAGCCTTATTTAATGCATTTTGCATACATTTTTAATTTAATTATCACAATTCTATTAAGTAAATACAATGATCATCAATACTGTACAAATGAACAATGAGGCTTAGATATATTAATTTTTTTCTCAAAATCCCACGGGAAATAGAATCAGGCTGGGAATAGTTAGGTCTATCTGATCCAAATGCCTGCGACCTTAATTATTATTCTTCGTAACTTCAAGAATCTGGAAATATAATTTATAGCAGAAACTTTTTATCTCTAAATTATTCATTAATTTATATTCGAATCTGTCACATAGAGTTAACAAGACTTCCAAAAATTATGCTAATAAAGTCATTACTTAGGATTCTTCCTTATTATCCCCACTTAAATTATAATCAAAATGAGTTATTTCAATGAAATTACCTCACAGTTTGCAAGTTTCTCTTCCTTATACCCAGGAACCAAATGCATGTGTCAAGGAAAAGCTTAAGTGAGGCTTTCCTATTTAGCTTTTAGAAATGTTGACTTCCAAGGACAAATTGTATTACAGAATTGTTTAACAACTCTCAGTTTATTTGCATCTATATAATGGAAGTGCAAAGCAGCCTCTATATGCAAAGAGATAATGATGGTTCTGTACCTACAACTAGTTTGAAAATGTTCATTTCAATAAGCATGTCTTCTGTGACTGGGTGTGGTGTCTCACGCCTGTAATCCCAGAACTTTGGGAGCTGAGACAGGAGGATCATTTGAGGCTAGGAGTTCCAGACAAACCCAGGCAGCATAGTGAGATCCTGTTTCTATAAAACAAAACAAAAAATAAATATATTCTCTGAGTTGGGCTGTGATTGGTTGTGGTATTGGGGATGAGGGGAAAGGACCAAAAATAAAGAGAAGATTTGAACTCTATCCAGGAATAATGTATGCTTCAAATGAAGCGCCTAATTTATTACATATTAAATAACTTAGAATTTTTTCAAGAAAATTCACTAGAGAATAACATTCTGCTTTAATAATGTAAATGGATACCAATTCATGAGTAATTTCTACTGCCAGGTACTATGAAAGAAAATTTTCATAGACTATTGTATTTAATCTTCCCAACAGTTCTATAAAGTATTATTCTTTACTTTCATCTTATGAATGAGGAAGCCCAGATTCTGTCATGGTCATGGATATTTGGGGAATGAAAGGTATGGGCTTTCACTTTGAGTGTATAAAGTTCTTGGTTTCCTCTCTTTCAATCTGGGATCCAGTGGGTCTCTGAAATATTATCATCTAGAACAAATATGAAATTACTTCTACCTATCAAAATCATATAATGTCTTACATTGCCTGCTATGTCTTAATCACT
Source organism: Colobus angolensis palliatus (assembly GCF_000951035.1). Classification (NCBI taxonomy): domain Eukaryota; kingdom Metazoa; phylum Chordata; class Mammalia; order Primates; family Cercopithecidae; genus Colobus; species Colobus angolensis. The sequence continues at coordinate 1,064,658 of NW_012114866.1, read as the reverse complement.
CTAAAATTGCCTTGTTGGATGATCAATGTATCAGTTAGGAGTGTTTGGGGATGCAGGTAAAGAAAACCTGTTAAACGGTGACTTAAGATACATGGATTACAGCTCTCACATAACAAGCACTCTGGCAGTAAGATACTGCCAGTATGGTTAAAAGGTTCAATGAAAGCTGGGCCAACATTATATTATTCTCTTTGCTGTTTCACATGGTGACATGAATGCTGCCCCAACTTCAAGTATCACATTTTCATGGCAGTAAGAACGAGTAAAGGGATCAGTTCATCTCTGTGGGTCTCCAGGTAGCTAAAATCACAATAACAACAACCATAATAATAACTTCAATGCATTTGTTGCTGCCTGTTTGCCAGGTTGTGTAATATTTTTCTACAGTTTTTTACATAACTCTTATAATAAAATGAGATGGCACTATTATTAATATCCTCATTTTACATATTATAAAATTGAGACACAGAAAAGCAATATCATATAGTCAAGGTCCTATAATTACTAATAACGAAAAGCAAGATTGCAGCTCTGTTCTTTCTGGCTCTAAATGTGGTATTTTTAATCCTGTGCTATGCTGAATCTTACAATCAGTAGATAAGGACTTGAATATATGGTTGGGCATCTAACCTTTAGAGCCTATTTGAGATGTCTCCTTCTACATCAAGCCCTTCATAATCCACCACATTTCCAAATTCTCTTTCTCCTCTTTTCATTTGCTATGTATTTGCCACATCTTTTATAGCACTGTATTCTTTATTCTACTAGTGATTTACCACATTTTCTTATTTTTCAGATTCGATTCTAAGAACCTAGTAGGCAGGATCCATGTCCATTTTTAAGCTCCAGCATGCCACAGGTGTTTAGTAAATGTGTGTTGAGAAGTGAGATGAAACCCCTCTCCTCTGGTCCTGCTACTTGCTACCTAAACTCTCTCAGTGCCATTTTAGAAAGTATGCTGAAGCTGGAATTTCATTTGGCTTAGTTCTATTGCTTGGCTCCTTTTTTGACTAGATATGCTAGTCATGAAACATAATTTATGATTTTTGGAAATATAAATAGGGATACAGTAAGTCAATGACTGTTATACTCAGCTATCTTCACTAATAATCTACAAAGTAAAAAACAACCTTTTTCCCCTCTTCGTGACTTCTCTGCACACATTTACTAAACACCTGTGGCATGCTGGAGCTTAAAAATGGACATGGATCCTGCCTACTAGGTTCTTAGAATCGAATCTGAGAGTTCTGTAAAACAATTAAGTAGTCTGTCTTTGTGGTATATGAAGTATTTGTAATTTATAAGGTACTGACCCTTTTAGAAACAATGTAATAATAATTTTCCCTATCTCGTTGCACATGACATCTCCTTACTCCAGAGCTTTTCTTATATATTTAATATTCATCAGGTGTCCTCATGGTGCTGCCTCATCTGTTAATTATTTCCTTTACCCATAAAATATTTAATAACATATTCTGTGTATGTTACTGTATAAGACACTGGGAATATAAAAATATTTTAGAATAACTATTAAGAAGAATCATATTCAAGTCACATTTTAACAGGCAAAAGGAGTTGATGTTCATTAGGGTGGTATGGAAGGCATCATAGAAATTATGTGAACAACATCTTGATGGAGGATAAGAATGTTATCAGATAGACAAGGAGGTAATAAGATGAAGGAAAAATTATATATAAAGATGTTTAAAAATATGACACCGGGGAAATATAAATAATTATATATGTGCTAAGTATGAATGACAACAAAGGAGTGTAAAAGCCAAGTTAACATAGTTAAGTTTTCAATAAGTCATTGTACAACATACCGGTTTAAGGTGCTTTCAGTCCTTCTGTAGACACAGCTCAGGGAAAATCAAGTAGCAGAAACCATGTCTAGATGCTACTGTTGTTAGTAATCATAATGGATTCTACCATTTATTTTATTTTGTTTTTTTGAAATGGAGTCTCACTCTCACCCAGGCTGGGGTACAGTGGCACGATCTTGACTCACTGCAACCTCCTACCTCCCAGGTTCAAGCAATTCTCCTGCCCAGAAAGTAGCTGGGACCATAAGCGCACACCAGCACACCCAGCTAATTTTTGTATTTTTAGTAGAGACGGGGTTTCACCATGTTGGTCAGGCTAGTCTTGAACTCCTGACCTCAAGTGATCCACCCACCTCTACCTCCCAAAGTGCTGGGATTACAGGTGTGAACCATACTTCCTGCCTTCCACTTCAATTTGTATCAGGTGAGACAATAAGGTTGATACTCAGATCAGTTTCACCACATACCATTATTCTGAACATGTGGTATATTAGTTATCTATTTTTGGTGAGTAAAATACCCCCAAAACATATCAGCTTAAATCCATATTTTGTTCATATTAATAGTTTATAAGGATCAGGGATCCTGGAGCAGATTTGTGAACGGTTTGAACTCAGGGTCTCACAAAAGGTGGCAGTCAAGCTGTCAGCTGGAGCTACAATCATCTGGAGGCTTGACATGTGCTAGAGAATGTGATTCAAATATCAATTGCATAGGTTTGCTTATAACAGGTGGTTTCCTCGAGAGAGAGAGAGAGAGAGAAGAGAGAAAATTTTCAATGTCTTTTATGTCCTATAGATTCCAAAGTCTCACCCTGTCTCTTCTGTTTTATTCTATCAGACACACAGACCTTCCATAATAGAATGTGGGAAGTAAATATACAAGGACGTGAGTACTAGGAGGTGGGGATTAGTTGGGGGTATCTTACACGCTTATTGCCACAGTCTGCCCTCTGGCTGTAATGATAGGCATACCTCCCACATGTGAAACACACACTTCTATATACATTTACAATTCCTTTTCTATAAAAGAGGGAAATGAATGGCACATAGTAGTCTGGGTTTCTAGCAATTCTGAGATCCAACTGGAAAAATGTAGCAAGTTCTTTAAGTGTCTGTTTGCTTCTGCCCAGAAGTCATAGCCCTTGGCTTTCCCTTCTGGGTTCTTGTTTCCACTGAACCACTCTTCCTTTTACAGGAGATGTGGTATGTATTTGCAGGTAAGTAGTCCTTTCAACCTATTTCCTGCTAGCAGGCCCAAAGGCCTTTCATTTTGTATTCCTTCTGTCCCTTTTCATCCAAGCTGGCAATGTTTCTATTGATATATTATCTTAAAAACTTCTTCAATCTCTTGTGAATCTTCTTGCAGTTCATTCCATTAGGTAAAATTCACACCCACAAATCTCTCCAAGATAAGCCCTTCTTTACCTTGGATCTCTACAGCTAACCTTCCTAGAAGCCCAATCTGTCTGGAAGGAATTTACCTGACAGAAAGGTGTATCTGGAAGTACCACCTTCAAATTATCTAAGCTAAACATAATTTTTAATCATGGTATTTACTGCATCTTTGGACCTTGTTTTCCTTACTCTGTGTTCAGAGGCCATGTCTTAATTTTAAAATCTTTTGCTACCTGTGGAAGCTTAAAAATTTAAAACGATGAAATCTCAACAGTTTACACATATATTAGCCTTTCTTTTTGTTTAATTCTCTCATTTCTTATTTACTGTAAGTAGCAGGAAGGAAAAGAACACATGCTCAACATTTCAATGAACACTCTTCTTAATATCATTTCAGCTTGTAACCACTTCCTAGTTTTCAAGTTTTTAGATATTTGTTATGACAGCATATCCACATTGCAATAGCAGAATCAGTATTATTTATCTAGCCTGCATAAAGTATTACTCCAAAACTCAGTTATTAAACATTTAATATCTAACAGTTTCAAATATTAGGAAATTGAGGGTAGTGTAGCTAGTGATTCTGACTCAAGATCACTCAGGAGGTTGCAGCCAAATATATGCTGAAGCTGTAGTCATCTGGAAGCTTGACTGGGGCTGGAGGAGCCAATCAAGCCATTTGCATGGTGGTTGGTGGGAGGTCTCAGCTCCCTGTGACATGGACCTCTCCATATGGCTGCTCATACAATGGCAGTTGGTTTTTCCCAGAATAAGTTATTTCAGAAAGGTCTCTAGAATCACAAGCTGGCATTTCTTTATTTCCCCTTTATTCTACTGGACACACAGACCTGCCCTAATATATTTTTGGAGGCAACTAAGGAAAGGGATAAGTATCATAAGGAAGATCTGTGAGGTCCATCTTAGAGGCTGGCAACTATACATGGGTATAGTCACAGACTCTGCCTTCAGTGTTTTCATGTGTGAGAGAGCAGCAGTTGTATATCTATTGTGAAAAACACAGATAATTAATTCAGCAAGTTAGTTCTGTTTGATTTCTATAAAATTTGCAGGGGGAAGGGCGGGAGCTGTGAGCCTAATCTAATAAAACATAGTAAAAAGTATTTTCTGCTGCAACACTTTTCAGACAATTCTTTTAAGGGGATAGATTATCCTCTATTTCTTCCTCATAAAATAACAAATTATGTTACCTTGTGGGATAAACTGCATATTCAAATTACGCTAATTTATTTTTGATTAAGGAGAATGAGTGGAAGAGAGCAACTAACATTTGATAAAACTCTTAAAAAGTAGAGACATTATACCATGTCCATATCAAGGTCAATATTATTTAATTCTCACCATAACACTGTAAGGTAATGATAATATCCTTCATCTTATACTTCCAGAAGATAGAGCTATGGAAAGTTGAGAAACTTAGTTTAAACCATACAGCTAACTTTTCGTTTACAACCATTATAGAACACTAGGGACTATTTTTTCTTTTCACCTTCAACAACTTAAAAAATGGGCATAATATATGAAACAATAGTTTTCAGTTGTTTGACAACCACTCTTTAAGACAAGTAGTCACCAAAAGATGGGAAACTTACAAGGTTAGCCCTACTATTGTCCCATTTTGCTTTCTGGATAATGTCCAGGTTTTAGTGTGAGAATTGGAGTCCTGAGAAAGCCTGGCACTCATTCTCTCTGTCAAAGTGACAGGATTCAAATATGAAGAGGTTGTGGTGGCTACAATTTGGGGGGCAGTTACCAGATCTAAGAGTGTGGCATAGAGTGAAAGTGGAGGGGACTACTGTTGTTTGCTCTAATTTGGCATTGAAGTGTTTATCTGGATAGTGACTATCATCAGTAGCTTTACTCTCATGGGGATCTAAGGGATGTGGTTTTGGATGTTTGCAGTTAGCCTTTTGGGGGATACATTTTTTTATCCTGGCAAATAATCTAATGCCTAAGTATGTGACCCATAACCAAGTGTTCCTCTCAAAATGTGTTGTTTATACTCACAGATACACTTGCATATCTTTTCTTTCCCTTGTCCAATTTATTTCTACGAAGATATCTACTCTTTAGGAGAGCCTTGACCAAGAGAAAAGTTAGATCCAGGTGGGTCAGTCAGGTGAGACACAGTGGGCACAACAGAACAAAAACACATGAAATAGCAGAAGTCATTTGTTATTCATAGGTCAACAAAAGAGAAGTACCAACAAGGGCCAATTGAAAGGTCGCAGGGGCCATGCCCTCAACCTAAAAGTAAGGAGTCAGAGAAAGAGATGGACCTATGGGCCAAGGCCTTTATAGGGGTCTGGGGTGTTACCCAAGGAAATTTCCTGTGGATAGTTCTTTTTTTTTTTTCTTTTTTTTTTTTTTAAATATACTTTAAGTTCTAGGGTACATGTACACAACGTTCAGGTTTGTTACATATGTATACATGTGCCATGTTGGTGTGCTGCACCCATCAACTCGTCAGCATTCATCAACTCATCATTTACATCAGGTATAACTCCCAATGCAATCCCTCCTCCCTCCCCCCTCCCCATGATTGGCCCCGGTGTGTGATATTCCCCACCCTGGGTCCATGTGTTCTCATTGTTCAACTCCCACTTATGAGTGAGAACATGTGGTGTTTGGTTTTCTGTCCTTGCAATAGTTTGCTGAGAATGATGGTTTCCAGTTTCATCCATGTCCCTGCAAAGGACATAAATTCATCCTTTTTTATGGCTGCATAGTATTCCATGGTGTTTATGTGCCCCATTTTCTTAATGCAGTCTATCAATGATGGACATTTGGGTTGGTTCCAAGTCTTTGCTATTGTGAATAGTGCTACAATAAACATACATGTGCATATGTCTTTATTGTAGAATGATTTATAATCCTTTGGTTATATGCCCAGTAATGGGATTGCTGGCTCAAAAGGTATTTCTAGTTCTAGATCCTTGAGGAATCGCCACATTGTCTTCCACAATGGTTAAACTAATTTACTCTCCCTCCTGTGGAGAGTTAGAATTCGTGGGTTTAGAACAAGCATTCAGCGGGGTCTTACTGTGACTAAGAGGTGATCACTAAGATGTATCTGTGCAGTCCATGTGGGGTGCGGGAGTCAGTGGGGAAAGTCAAGTAGATTGTAACTCTATATACCACAGGGATGTGATCACCAGATGTGGTTGTATACGGCAGATATTTGTCTTTTATAATGAAAACTGGGAGGAAGCAGAAAAGTGTAAATTGTGTTAAGAGTAACTAAGCCTTGCTTCTGGTATGAAAAAGTTAAACCTATATTCAAAATGGATACCAAGGTGACATAAAATTACAGGAATTCGCTACAGCCTACATAAAAAGCAGGCAAGATCTACAGAGTTCCACCTGAATCTTCCACTGAGTAATGGCTATGCATGAGTGTGAGGAATTACTCAAGACCAAGGAAAGAAACACCAGAAAGGGGCAAGAGGAAGAAGCTGTGAGGCTCACAAATGGCCAGATACAGTTTGTGTTCCCACTAAACAGGGCGAAAATGTTCATCATAATTCATGAAGCAGCATTAGGTAGAGGACTCAGGAGGCTATTACCTGAGTAGGGTGGACAAATATGGCACTCTTTTAGACCAACTTAGGAAAGCTAAGAAAGCAGTCTTCAAAGGAAAAAACTGATCCTAAGAAATTAAACTGCACTATGGAACCACAGAATAAAGCTCAAGAATATTTAAGGAAACCAATACCTAGTACTCATCAAGCTAAAGTCCACAATGCCTGACATCTAATAAAATGTTAAGAGATGTGAAGGGAGCAGAAAAATCTGACCACAATAAGGAGAAAAATGAATCAATAAAAACCAAAAAGACACAGGTGACAATTAGTAAACAAGAACATAAAAGAGTTAAAATATATTCCATATGGTAAAGAAAGTAGGCAAAACCATGACCACTTTAAAGAGAAGCATAGAAGACAGAAAAGTGCAAAATTGAATTTCTAGACATAAAAACTAATTGCATGAGATGAAAATTATCCTGAGGAGGGTAAGGAGCAGAATAGACACACTGGGAAAAAATATTGTTGAAACTGATGCATAATAAAAGAAACTGTCTAAAATGAAATAACATAGGTAAAAGTAGTTAAAAAATAATAGCATCAGAGAGTTATGGAAAAAACTAACTCTGCCTCATATTATGCATAATTGGGGTCATAGAATGGCATTAAATACATGAAAAAATAAAGACCAATACACATTATAATCAAATTGATTAAAAATTGGTAACGAGAAATATTAACGGTAGCCCGAGATAGAACAGAGATATTTCATACTGAGAAACACAGATAGAAATGACAAGGAAATTATTTATCGTTAGAAACAAAGCTTGTCAGAAGACAATGAAGCAACATCCTGAAACTTTTGGAAACAAACAAAACAATCAACTAAGAATTCTGTGACCAATGAATAGGTCTACCAAAAATGAAGATAAAATAAAGTGTTTTTCAAATATAAAATGTTGAAATAATTCAACAGCAGATTTTCACTAAAAAAAATTTAAGGGAAGTCCTTCAGACAGGAAAAAAAAAAATAATAGATGGCAATTACGTTAATGAATATATTTTTTATTTTAAAAATATGTTTGAAGATAACTGACAATACAAAAACAATAACAATGTATTATACAGAGTTTGTGAAAAATGTACAAATAAAATTTATATTAACAACATTACAAAGAATTGGAGAGGAGGAATAAAGTGTTCTGGTGTTACCAGTGTACACAGAGTATATAACTAAATAATTTAAAAATGTGTACTATAAATCCTAAAAGAACAACTATGAATCCTAAAGAACAACTACTCATATTGTATTAATAGATAAAAACTAATAAACTAACAAAGAAGATAAAATGAAATGGTTAAAAATGTTGAATTAATCTAAAATAAGGCAGAGAGTGTGAAAAATGTTGATATAGTAAAATTGAGACAAATGGGAATAAATAGCAAGATGGGAGACATAATCCAAACTATATTAGTAATCATATAAAATATAAATGATGTAAACACCAATCAAAAAGCAGAAAAATCAGGTTGAATGTTATCAAGGCTCTGTGCTGCCTAAAATAAATTTGCTTTAATTACAAAGACAAACCCAAATGTCCATCAGTGACAGATAGGATCAAGAAAATGTGGCACATATACACCATGGAATACTATGCAGCCATAAATAACGATGAGTTCGTGTTCTTTGTAGGGACATGGCTGCAGCTGGAAACCATCATTCTCAGCGAACTATCTTAAGAACAGAAAACCAAACACTGCATGTTCTCACTCATAGGTGGGAATTGAACAATGAGATCACTTGGACACAGGAAGGGGAACATCACACACTGGGGCCTATTGTGGGGATGCGGGAGGGGGGAGGGATAGCATTAGGAGATATACCTAATGTAAATGATGAGTTAATGGGTGCAGCACACCAACATGGCACACGTGTACATATGTAACAAACCTGCACATTGTGCGCATGTACCCTAGAACTTGAAGTATAATAAAAAAAATGATAAAGACGAATCAAATGATAGGAAATAATATGTCGTGCTAACACTATCAAAAGAAAGGTACAATGGCAAACTTAATATCAAAGTATAATTCAGAATAAAAATTATTACAAATAATAATTTTATAATTACAAACAATTCATCAACAAGATAATAATGCATCTAACAGCAGAACTTCACAAAACAGCATAATCTTATACTAATAAAAGGAGGAATTCATCCAAAAATATATTTGAGCACATCTCTCAATATTTCACAGAACAAGTAGACAGAAAATTAGTAAAGATATGTAAAACTTTAACCTCACTGTCAACTTATCTGATGTATTTGACATTTATGCAACTCTTCATCCAAAATCATAATATGTGTATTTTAAACATAAGAAACATTACAAAATTAGACCATATTCTGGTACATAAAACAAACTTATTAAATTTATATTTTCTGACTCCAATGAAATTAAACAACAATAATAGACAGCTGGAAAATTACCAAATACTTGGAAACTAAATTGCACACCTATGCATGGTTCAAAGAAAAATAAAAAATAGAAATTATAAAGTATTTTTAAGCGAAAAAAATAAAAACAAGGCAAATCAAAAATTGTAGATGCAACTAAAGCAGGAATCAGAGAAAAAGTAAAGCATTAAAAGTAAAGTCTATGTCAAATAAGAAGGAAAGTCTCAGATAATGACTTTTTATTTTTGCCTCAGGACACTCGGGAAGTTGAGCAAATTAAATCTATAAGTACTGAAAAGGAAATAATGAAAAGCAGAAATCATTAAAATAAAAAACAGATACACAATATAGAAAATCAAAGAAACCAAAAGCTAGTATTTTGAGAAAATTAATAAAATTGATAAACCTCTACCAGACTGCAGAGAGAAAAAAAATCAACATTAAAGGAATAATAGGAAAATATTTTGAAAAGTAAAAGTTCCATGTTATTTATTAATTTCAACCACTTTGAAAAAATCAAATTCAAATTTTAGTAAAGAAATAACTTAAATGTGTATGTGTGTGTGTACATTTCCCACAAAAGAAAACAGGAGACTTCATTAGCGAATTCTATTTAACATTTAAGGGGAAAATACTGATTATATTAGGTTTGTGCAAACATAATTGTGGTTTCAAACCATGAATTTCAAATCATTATAACTAGGCTCAAACACATCTTTATTAATCAAAATAGGAACCATTATAATCAACACATTTTTGCCAGCAAGAAGTGTTTGTTTATTCCTGTAGCATAAGAACCCATGCTTCAGGATTCCACAAAGTCTTGGAAAGCAAGTAGTCTGTTTTGTCAGAGACTACGATTGTGACCCCTCCTTTTTTCTCTTTTTCATTTGCTCATAAATTTTCTTCTATCCCTTTATTTTGAGCCTGTGTGTGTCTTTGCATGTGAGATGGGTCTCTTGAAGACAGCATACTGATGGCGCTTTGTGCTTTATCCAGTTTGCCATTCTGCACTTTTTAATTGGGGCATTTAGCCCAGTTACATTTAAGGTTATTATTGTTATGTGTGAATTTTATCCTGTCATCATGATGCTAGTTGGTTATAATGTAGAGCTGTTTATGTGGTTGCTTCATAGTGTCATTGGTCTGTGTACTTGTGTGTTTTTGTAGTGACTGATAATGGTATTTCCTTTCCATATTTAGTGCTTCCTTTGGGAGCTCTTGCAAAGGAGGCCTGGTGGTCATCTGATTTTTGTTCAAAAGTACTAAAGTGATTCAATGTGGGAAAAGATAACTTTTTCAATAAGTTGCCCCAAAACTATTGAGTAAGTATATATATAAAAGTAAATCTCAAACCTTTCCTCACAGCATGTATGACAATTAACTGAAAATAGATTACAGACCTAAAGCTAAAACTATCAAATATGTAGGTTTAAACAATAGGCGATTTTGGATTTGACAAAGGTGTTTTAATAGGACATAAAAATATAAAATATAAAAGAATAAACAGGTCTTTATAAAAGTTTAAAAGTTTTGCCCTTTAGAAGACTCCATCAGACAAGAGAAAGAAGAAATCCGTTGACTGGAAAAAAATATTTGCAAAACATGCATTTCACAAAGAGTTGGTGACAGGCTGGAACTTGAATACACTGAAAATTGGAATATAAAATGATATAATCTCTTAGAAAAACAGTTTTTCTATTTTTCCAAAAGTTAAACATAAGCATACTATGCATTCTAGCCATTGGATTAGTAGGATTCACCCAAAACATTTTAAAAAAGCAAAAACCGACAGATTTGTATACAAAATTTCACAACAGCTTTATTATTATTAGGCAAAACCTGGAAACAACCAAATTATCAAACTTTCTGTTTACTTTTCCTGTATTTCTTTCCATGCAAATGACCAGACATGTGTCTGTGTTCTAACATCTCTTTTTTCTTACACAAATTTTATCAGCACAAAGTAGGCTGAGGAGAAGGAAGAGGAGAGATTGGTCTTGTTGTCTCAGTGGTGGCTGAGGCAGAAGAAAATACACATATAAATGGACCTGCACAGTTCAAACCTGTGTTATTTGTCACCTATATGTATGTATACATACATATATATGTGTATGTGTGTGTGTATGTATATATATTGCAAATGTATTCTCCCAGTTTGTCATTCTTTTAACTTTATTTGTAGTGGGTTTTGTTTTTGTTCATGAAAAGTGGTTTTAGAAATCATGTGTATTCAAATTTATCAATTTTTAAATTGTATCTGGATTTTGACTCATAGTTAGAATGCCATTCTCTACACCTGTGTTAAAGAGGAATGCAATGAAATTTAACATGTTTTATTTAAAGGGGAAAAAAACATTTACAATTGTTGCTTTCTTCTATTACCTTCATGGTGTGATGTTTTATTATTACATTGCCGATCCTTTCAGAGTACATTCTTAAGGACAGGGCAAAGGATGGATCAAAATTATATTCCAAATGACTAATTGTCCCAGTATCATCTATTAAAAAAAGTCAGTTGTGACTCAGTGATTTGAGATGCCATTTTTATCATGTACTTAATAGACTTCCATATTAATTTGTGTCTATTTTTATGCATTCTACTTTATTCTGCCTGTTTCTCTATTCTTGTGAACTTTCTGTCAACTCAGATTAACACATACTTTTATACACCTCATGTATCTAAGATTTGCCTTCTTATCACTAACTTAGAGAAATGTCTTCTCAAGTTTATATTTGCTCCTGGAATACTGCTATCAAGTTTGTCCAAAATTTAACATCTTATGTGTTCCCTTCACTTCACTCCACTCCATGTGAGTCCACTGATTTCCTCTTAGAAATACTGAAAAACAGCAATCACGTGATTTTATTACTTTACAATAAAATAACTTGACACAAAATAAATACTCATCTTAAGTTTCATGGTCCTGTCAGTACTGAAGTATTTCCTGAATACTACTGGATTCTATACATCATTGCATGGCTGTCAGTGGTTCAGCTTTACCCAGCAAGAGCATCCAGTACATGAAATTCAAGGCTGGTGCTTTAATGCTGAGACAAAATTTGAAGCATGGAACCTATCAAGTTTATTTCTTGGGATATGTAAATGGAAGGAGTATAAAAATCTAAACATTTGTCTCTCAAAATAACTTTTATTTATTCATTGATGGGTGATACAATTGCTTGTTCTGTTGACAATAAAAAAAAATGGAGTGGCTAAGTCAATCAAATGATAGGCAAAGAGAAAATTTGAGAGATTCTTTCCTGAAATATTGGTTTGTTTCACACGTGTCATGGCAGAAACATAGTTGGTTTAGATTAAGGTGTTAGGTACAGGCATACCTTTTTTGCTTTATTGTACCATATATCTGTATCTATACAGATATATATATATATAGAGAGAGAGAGAGAGAGTGCGTGCGTGTATGTTTTAACAAGTTGAAGGTTTGTGACAACCTTGCAAAGAGCAAGTCTACTGGCAGCATTTTTCCAACAGCATATACTTCTTTCCCATTTCATGTCACATTTTGGTAATCCTTACAATATTTCAAATGTTTTCATTAATATTGAATCTGTTACAGTGATCTGTGATCAGTGATATTGATACTACCATTACTGTTTTAGAGCATCACAAATCATGCCCGAATAAAACCATGAACTCAATTGATAAATGCTGTATATGTATGTTCTGCCTGCTCCACCAGCCAGCCCTTCCCCAGACTCTCCCTCCTCTTTGGACTTCTTGTTCCCTGAGACAAAACAGTATTGAAATAAACCAATTAATAATCCTAAAAGGGCCTCTAAGTGTTCAGATGAAAGAAAGAGTTGCATGTCTCTCACTTTAAATCAAAAGCTACAAATGATTAAGCTTAGTGAGAAAAGCATGAAGCCAATAAATAAAGAAAGGTCTGTTATTCCAAACTGTTAACAAAGTTATGTATGCAGAGGAAAAGTTCTTAAAATAAATTAAAAGTGTTACACGAGCAAACATATGAATTATAAGAAAGTAAAACAGCCTTATGGCTGATATGTAGAAAGTTTTAGTAATCTGAATAGAAGACCAAACAAGCCACAACATCCCCTCAAGCCAAAGACTAATCAAAAGAAAGGTCCTAACTCTCTTCAATTCTACAAAGGCTGAGAGAGGTGAAGAAGCTGCAGAAGGAAAGTGTGAAGTTATCAGAAGTTGGTTCATGAGATTTAAGCAAAGAAGGTGTCTCCATAACATGGAATTGTAAGGTGAAGAAGAAAGTGCTGATGTAGGAGCTGCAGCAAGTTATTCAGATATTCAGAAGGTCCAACTAATAGAATAGATGAAATTCAATGCCTGATTTAAAATGCTAAAAGGATAGGCGGATTCTCTTGTTAGGGGCTAATACAGCTGAGGCTTTAAGTTGAAGCCGATGCCCTGTTAACATTCCAAAAATCCTAGGGCCCTTATGCCCTTAAGAATTATGCTAAATCGGGGGCAGAGCAAGATGGCCAAATAGGAAGAGCTCCAGTCTCCAACTCCCAGAGCGAGCGACACAGAAGACCGGTGATTTCTGCATTTTCAACTGAGGTACTGGGGTCATCTCACTAGGGAGTGC
>NW_012114866.1:1025857-1044810 GCF_000951035.1 Colobus angolensis palliatus | reverse complement strand
AAAAAAAAGAATTATGCTAAATCCACTCTACCTGTGCCTATAAGTGGAACAACAAAACCTAGATCACAAAATATCTGTTTACAGCATAGTTTACTGAATATTTTAAACCCACCATTGGAACCTAGTCTTCAGAAAAAATAAATTATTTTAAAATATTACTACTCATCAACAATGCATCTAGTCAAGCAAGAACTCTGATGGAGATGTACAGGGAGATTAATGCTTTCATGCCTGATAACACAACATCCATTCTTCAGCCCATGGATCAAGAAGTAATTTCAACCTACAAGTCATTATTTAAGAAATACATATTATAAGGCTATAGCTGCCATAGATAGCAGTTCCTCTGCTATCCAAGAAATGTAAATTGGAAACTTTCTAAAAGGATTCATCATTCTAGATGCCATTAAGAACATCTGTGATTCATGGGCAAATGTTAAAATATTATTAACAGGAGTTCAGAAGAAGTTAACTGCAACCCTTATAGATGACTTTGAGGGATTCAAGACTTCAATGGAGGAAATAACTGCATTATGTTATGGAAATAGGAAGAAAAATAGAATTAAAAGTGGAGTCTAAAGATTTGACTAAATTGCTACAATGTCATAAAACTTATATGGATAAGGAGTTGCTTCTTTTGAATGAGCAAACAAAGTGGTTTCTTGAGATGGAATTCAGTCCCAGTGAAGATTCTGTGAAAATTGTTGAAATGAGAACAAAGGATTTAGAGAATTACATAAACTTAGTCGGTAAAGCAGGGGCAGGGTTTGAGAGGACTGACTCCAATTTTGAAGGATGTTCTACTGTGGGTAAAATGCTATCAATCAGCACCACATGCTACAGAGAACTCTTTTGTTAAAGGAAGAGTCAATCAATGTGGCAAAGTTCTTTGTCTTATTTTTAGAAATTGCCACAGCTACCCCAGACTTCAGCAACTACTGCCATGATTAGTCAGCAGCCATCAATATCGACGCAAAACTTGTCACCAGCAAAAAATTATGACTCACTAAAGGCCCAGATAATCACCAGCATTTTTAGCTATGAAGTATTTTTAATGAATGTATGTACTTTTTAAAGACTTGAACACTTAAGAGACTACAGTATCATACAAAGATAATTGTATATGCACTGAAAAACCAGAAAATATGTGTGACTCACTTTCATATGATTTTTTTCTTTATTGTGGTTGTCTGAAACCAAACCTGCAGTATCGCCAAGGTATGTCTGTATTTTCTATTTTGTTGTTCATTTCAAATAAACCATGTATTAAATTCCTCTTGAAATTTAGTTCTATGGAAAAAAAATGCTGTTTCCAAGTCTGGAGCCACTACATCTAAATAATCTCATAAGGTACATCATATCATTTTGGTGGGGCTTGAAGGGGGATGGAGCATCAAACAATCAACCAAATAAATAATTTTGTAGTCTTATGGTGTCCAGAAATAGAAAAATAGATGATTGGTTGACACAACCACCACAAGAAGCAGCGTAGTAGGGCGGCAAGAAAAGAAATCTTTCAATACGAAATTAAATGGACCACAAAAGGTAAAATCAAGCAAATTGATTATTCTGACAGAAAAAGTCAAAGACATCTAATTGCTGATATCAATATCCCTGTTAAAATAAATGAAAAATCCTTCTTCAAAAAATTTACCTTAAGTTTTAAATTCACCAGAAAATAAATTAGTCAAAATGTTAAATGATAAGTATATTAAACATTTTATCTTGCTGTTCACAATGGTAGAGGACAGATTTTGAAGTTGTGGAGTACAGTATTGAGATTAGTGACAACACGTGAAGTGAATTGACTGATTATGCATACTCTCTACTTTGGGACTAGACATGTCACTGGATAATTAAAGTGTCAGTGAAGTCAAGAATATTTGTAAAATTTATGTCAAGAGATTATTACTGTGAGTTGTTTTTTCATGCAAATTGTCATTAAATAATGTGTATCTGCTACAAAGATTTTATTTAATGCCACATAATATTTACAATAACAGGCATCTCAACACAACTTCATGGGCCAAATTTTTAGACTAAAGAGGAAAACCAATGCAAGAAATTTTATGTTAACTTGTCAAGAATGAGAAACAAAGACCCAGGATCACTTTGGGCCTTTGAACGATCATTTTTATATACTTTCTATGCCCTTTATTTCATGAAAGCTTTATTCTTTTCCCTTATGGAAAAAAAAATTGAATATTCCTGAGAGGGCATAAGAAAGAACAGAAGAGAACTATAAGCAGTTTGTGTTTCTTCAGTATGTTATATAAGGCAAAAAATGGTGACAGACAATGCTAAGAAGATAGACAAAACCCAGATCAAGGGAATTACTCAAGTCATGTAAAAAATTAACTAAATCCTACAGTCAATAACAATAGCCAGTGTTTATTGAATGCTTATCATTTCCTGAGTGTTGTGATATACTTTTATAAACATAATCTTAAATATTCAGAAAATTGAAGAAAATTACAACTCAGAAAAATTAAGCAAATTCTTAGTGACAGTGCTATACTACAATAGAGATTCACTGAAAATTTTTAAGCAAGAAAATGATGTTACTGTGTATATATTGTTAGTCCTCTATTATTGACTCCTAAATGAGTTCAAAGAATATTAAAGCTATAATAGGCCTTAGAGACCACCTAGTTCAACATTTTAAACTTACACAATAAGGACTTGGAGCTTACAGAAGCACATTAATCTGCTAAGGCCATGCAGATTTGGTGGTAGAGTATGATCATAATAAAGGACTCCAGATTTATCCTGCATCTTCATGCTGTACTTCTTTCATTAACACTCTCTTCCCAGCTTTTTTTTTTTTTTTTTTTAATTTTGATCATCGTTCAAACCAGTTGCAATGACTCTAACTCTGACCTTAAGGGCATCTCCTTCTTTCATTTGTTTTTCAAATTTATCATATCTATTGTGCAGTTTAAAACACAAAAGAAGCAGATAATGCTTTTCCATTACATGGAATTAGAATAGTTGGCATTCTTTCATGCTCATTTAGTCATTTCAAACAGACTTACTTTCATCCTATTAGAGTTTTCTGACCAAACTCCTGATAATTACCTCATTAAATTTAGCTCTTCTAATAAGCTCCCCTGAGAATTATCAAGAAGGTATTTTTGAGATGGTTTGGGAAAAGATTGTGGACTTAGGGGCCTAGATAGCAGGGTTGATGGTCCTGTTCCATCACCTATAGGTCTAGTGATTAGGACCAATTACTTAATGCTTTAGTGAATTAGTGGTGGCATTAAATAACAACCTTACCAACCTGTTGTATAAAACTCCTACCATGATAAATAGGTATATTTTTGTGTTCAGCACACACTTTAGGAGAAATTAAGTTTTTTCTCTTGAAAAAGTTTTATTTATTTTAAATTTATACATAGTACTTGTACATTTTGTGGGGTACAGTATGTTTCAGTATAGGCATACATCACATATTTTTGATGCCGTGCAATGTACACATGTACTAAAACATCACACTCTACCCCATAAAAATATGCTAATTACACATCAGCTCAGACATTTATCATTTCTTTTTGGTGAGAACATTCAAAATCCTTTTTTAGCTGTTTTGAAATATACAGTGTTTTATTGTTAACTATAGTCACCCTAATGGGTAATGCAACACTAGAACTTATTTCCTCTACATAATTGTTACTTTGTACCCATTAACCAACGTCTCGTTATCCTTCCATATCCTTTCCTTTCCCAGCCTCTGGTCACCATTATTCTACTCTCTACGTTTTTAGATTTCACATATGAGTGAGATAATGAGGTATTTGTTTTTCTGTGCCTAGTTTATTTCACTTAACATAATGCCCTCCAGGCTCATCCATGTTGCTGCAAATGGCAACATTTCATTATTTTTATGGCTAAAAGTATTTCATTGTATAAATATACCCTATTTTATTTATCCTTTCATTCATTTATGGACACTTAGGTTGATTTCATATTTTAGCTCTTGTTAATACTGTTGAAATGAACATAGATGAGCAGATATCTGACAAACCAATTTCATTTCTTTTGGCTATAGGCCCAGTAGTGGGATTGCAAGATCAAATGTTAGTTCCATTTTTAACTTTGGGGTGAACCTCCATACTATTTTTCATAATGGCTGTATGAAAATACATTCCCACGAATAGTATACAAGAGTTCCCCTTTCTCCAGTCATGTCATTTTTTTTGTCATTTTAATAACAATCATTCTAACTGGACTGAGATTATATCTCATAGTGGTTTTTTTTGATTTATATTTCCCTAATTGTTAGTAATGTTGAGCGTTTTTTAATATATTTGTAGGCCATTTGTATATCTTCTTTTGTGAAATGTCTATCCATATGTTTTGGCCTTTTATAAGTCATTATTTCGGTTTTTTTTTGCTATTTTTGCTATTGAAATGTCCCTTACATATTCTAGATATTAACCCTTTTCAGATTTATAGTTTGCACACATTTTATCACATTATGTAGATAATGTAGATTATTTCTTCACTGTTTATGTTTTCCTTTTCTCTGCAGAGGTTTTTTAATATTATTCCATTTGTCTGTTTTTATTTTATTGCCTGTGCTTTTGAGGTTTTATCAAAAAAAAACTTGCCTAGACCAATATCACAAAGTAAATGTTTTCTGTATATTTTTTCTTCTAAGAGTTTCATAGTTTCGGATCTTACATTTAAGTCTACTCCTTTCTGAGTTGATTTTTGTAAGTACTGAGTAATAGGCATCTAGTTTCATCCTTCTGTGTGTGGATATATAGTTTTCTCACAATCATTTATTGAAGAGACTATCCTTTCCTCATCCTTGTTCTTGTCAAAAATCAATTGGCTATAAATCCATGGATTTCTGGGTTCTCTATGCTGCTCTTTTTATGCTGGTATCATGCTGTTTTGGTTACTATAGCTTTGTACTATATTTTGAAGTCAGATCATGTGATGCTTACAAATTTGTTCCTTTTTCTCAAAATTGCTTAAGCTATTCAAGGTAATTTTTGTTTCATACAAATTTTAGGATTTTTTGTGTGTCTGTGAAGAATGTCTTGGGTGTTTTGTGACTAGATTGCTTTGGAAAGTATGGACCATTTAGCTACATTAATTCTTCAGATTCACGAACATGGTATCTTTTTCATTTATTTATGTCAACTTCTTTCATCAATATTTTGTACCTTTCCATCATAGAGATATTTTACTTCCTGGATTAAATTTTTATATATGTTTTATTTTTGTTGATATCTATTGTAATGGGATTGCTTTATTTTTTTGTCAGATTGTTCACTATTAGCATATAGAAAAGCTACTGAAATTTATATACTGGTTTTATATCCTTCTACATTACTAAATTTGTTTACTCATTCCAACAGTTTTTTGGTGCAGTCTTCAGGTTTTTCACTATATAAAATTATGTCATCTGCAAACAGGGATAATTTGATTTCCTCCTTTCCAATTTGGATGTCCTTTATTTATTTCTCGTTTAACAGTCCTGCTGGGCTTCCCATTTTTCTGTTAAATAAATGTGGTGAAAGTAGGCAACATTTTCTTGTTTCAGATTTGACAGGAAAAGCTTTCAACTTTTCCATTTTCTTATATGATATTAGCTCTGGATTTGTCATATATGTCGTTTATTATGCTGAGGTATGTTCCTTCTATACATAATTTGTTGAGAGTGTTTATCAGGAAATGGATGTTTAATGTTATCAAATGTGCTATCTATTAAATAGTCATATGATTTTTTTGTCCTTCATTCTGTAAATGTGATGTATTATAGTTATTAATTTGCATTTGTTGAACCATCCTTGCATCCCTGGGATGAATCCCACTTTACGAGGGGAGTAATCTTTTTGATATGCTATTAGATTTGGTTTGCTGGTATTTTGTTGAGGATTGGGATATTGGCCTATAGTTTTCTTTTTGTGTTGCGTTCTTTTCTGGTTTAGTTATCAGGACAATGCTAGGCTCTTAGAATTAATTTTGAATAATTCCCTCTTCTTCAGTTTTTTGGAATAATTTGAGAAGAATTGGTATTAGTTCTTCTTTAGGTGTGTGGTGGAATTCAGCAGGGAAGCCATTAATTAGGTCTTGAGCTTTCCTTTGATTGGAGACTTTTCTATTACTGATTCAATCTCGGCACTCTTTATTGGTTTGTTCAGGTATTCAATTCCTCGTAACAATCTTAGTCAGTTGGTTGTGTCCAGGAATTTGCCTTCTTCATTCAGGTTTTCCAATTTGTTGATATATATTCATAGTAGTCTCTCATGATTCTTTATACTTCCATGGTATAATTTATAATGACTCCTTTGTCATTCCTGATTTTATTTATTTGGGTCTTCTCTCTTTTTTCCTTAATTTAGCAGAAGGCTGGTAAATTTTGTTTATCTTTTCAAACAACCAACTTATTGCTTCATTGATTGTATTAGTCCATTTTCATACTGCTGATAAAGACATACCTAAGACTGGGTACTTTGCAAAGGAAAGAGGTTTAGTGGAGAACTCACAGTTCCACGTAGTGGGGAAGCCTCACAATCATGGCAGAAGGCAAGGAGGAGCAACTCACACCTTACGTGGATAAGACAAAGAGAGCTTGTGCTGGAAAACTCCCTGTTATAGCAACCATCAGATCTTATGAGACTTACTCACTTTCACAAGAACAGCACAGGAAAGACCTGTCCCCATGATTCAGTTACCTCCCACTAGGTCCCTCCCACAACATGCAGGAATTGAAGAGATTTAGATGGGGACACAAACCATATCATTTGTACATTTTTAGTCATTTATACATTTAGAACTTTTGCTCTATCCCATAGGTTTTGTTATTTTGTGTTTCCCTTTTTGTCTCAAAAATTTTTTGTTAATTTTCTTCTTAATTTATTCATTGAGCTATTGGTTATTGCAGAGCATGTTATTTCTATGTATTTGTATAGATTCTAAAGTTCCTCCTGTTATTAATTTATAACTTTATTTGACTGTGGTCAGAAAGGATACTTAATACAATTTGATTTTTTAAACTTCCGTATGACTTGTTTTGCGGTCTAACATGGTCTATTCTGCAGAATGTTTCATGTGCTGCTGAGAGTAATGCACATTCTGAGGCTCTTGGATGGAATGTTCTTTAAATGTCTATTAGTTCTGTTGTGTTTAGAATGTAGTTTAACACTAATCTTTCTTTGTTGACATTTTTTTCTGAATGATCTGTCTATTGCTTAAAATGAGGTGTTAAAATCCCCTATTATTCTTGTATTGTGGTCTAACTCTGTCATTAGATCTATTAATATTTTCTGTATATATTTAAGTGTTCTCATATGGAGTGCATACATAATTATAATTGTTAAATCCTTTACCTATAATGTCCCCTTCATCATTACATAATGGCCTTCTTTGTCTCTTTTTACAGTTTTTGACTTAAAGTTTATTTTATCTGATATAGGTATAGCTACTTCTGCCTTCTTTTGGTTTCTGTTTGCATGGAATATCTTATTCCATCTCCACTTTTAGTCTCAATGTTTTTAACAGATGAAGTAAGTTTTTTGTAGACAGCACATAATTTTTAAAAAATCAATTTAGCTATTCTATGTCCTCTAATTGGAGAATTTAATCTATTTCTATTCAAGGCAACTACTGATGGGTAAGTACTTACTACAGCCATTTTGTTACTTGTCTTCTAGTACTTTTGTAAACCCTTTCTTCCTTTCTTTCTCTCTTATTATCTTTCCTTGAAAATAAGTGTTTTTTTTCTCAAATAGTATGTTTCAATTCCTTTTTATTTTTAGTGTCTTTTATAGCTGTTTGTTTTATGGTTATCATCAGGCTTACAAAAAGCATTCTATTGTCATATCAAGTTATTTTAAACTGATAACTTTGAATGCAAAGAAAAGCAAACAAAAAATGCATATGAACTTCATTTTGTCCTTTAAAATTTTTGATATTACATTTTATATTTTCTTATATTACTTATTTCATAACAAATTAATGTAAATACTTTTTAAGTAGTTTTGTAATTAGTCTTTATACTAAAGATATGCTTTCCAATGATTACACTAGTAAAGTATTAAAGTAAGTATATTTTGTCTATATACCTTATTTTACCAATGGCTATTATGTCTTCAAGTATATTTTTCTTGTTACATGATAGCATCCTTTTTTCAGTTTAGAGAATTGACCCAATCTTTTTTTTTTTTCTTTTTTTTTGCATTACATGTAAGACAGGTCTGATAGTAATAAATTCCTTTAGTTTGTTTGTGTGGGAAGGTATTTATTGCTACTTTATTTCTGAAGATAGCTTTCCCAGTTGCTGTATTAGTGGTTGACAGTGTTTTCTGTTTCTTTGTTTCAGCACCCTAAGGATATGGTCCCACTTCCTCCTGGCCTGCAAAGTTTCTGCTGAGAAGTCTGTTGCCAGGTGTATTTGAACACTCTTATATGTTTATTTGCCTCTTTTCTTTCACATCTTTCAGAATCCTCTCCTTGTCTTTGACCTTTGAGAGTCTGATTATAACATGTCTTGGAGTAGTCTTCTTTAGGTTGAATCTTATTGGTGATCTTTGACCTACCTGTACCAGGATATTCATATCTTTCTCCATGTTTGGAAAGTTCTATCTTATTATGTTTTTGATATTGTCCTATAGATCCAGTAAGCTTTCTTTGTTCCCTTTTGTTCCTTCTCCTTTGTGTAATTTCAAATAGCTTATGTTCAAGTTAAATGATTCTTTCTTTTGTTTGTTTGACTCTACTGTTGATTGTTTCTATTGTATTTTTTATTTTGCTCATCGTCTTTTTCAGCTCCAATATTCTGTTTTTTATTATTATCTCTACTGAATTTCTCTGATGAGTTTCTGGACTATTTCTTTGTGTTTTCTTAAATTTTATTGAGTTTCCTTAAAACAGCTATTTCGATTTTATTTTCTAAGAGATCACACATCTTCATTAATTGAGGGTCAGTCTCTGGTGCTTTGTTTTGATGCTTTAGTGACATCATACTTCTTTTAATGTTGATTCTTGTGGACATATGATATTGCATGCACCTCAAGGGATTGCATATTTATTCCAACCTTCAAAACCTGCTTTTGCCTGTGCTCATTCTTCTCATTTGGCCTTCTACAGGTTTTAACCCGATTGTTGTGTTACCAGAACCTGTCACCACTGCAGTCATCTAAACCCTAGAGGGTGCTCTAGTGCTCTAAGCACAGGTTTGTCACAAGTCTCACAAGGGCTCTGTAATCAGCATGATTTTCTGGCCCAAATGGACCTGGGGAAAACTCAAGGTGGGGGTACCTGGGCTTTGTGGGAAAGCTGGCCAGAAACTTGAGCCAGAGATTTTCCCAGTGGCCCAGACAGGTGCACCCCCCAAGCACTACTCTTCAGAGGCAGAATGGTCCCTCAGCTGCAGTGAAATGGGTTGGAGCAGGGATTGGGCCCCCCTCAGGATTTGCTATTAGACAGAGGCTGGTGACTTGTTTCATTGGCTCTGCCAGGCATACATCTCACTGAAGCTCCCTGCAAATGTGGGATGATTCACCAGCTGCAGTGAAAGGGCTTGGAACTGAATGAGGGCCCATTCAGAATCTGCTGTCAGGTAGAGGTTGGTGCACCCATCTCCTTGGCTCAGATAGGTATGCATCTCCTAGCATGTCTCTCCAACAGTGAGAGTTGTCTCCAACTGCAGCACAAAGGGTCAGAGCTGAGACAGGGCCCCTTTGGGATCTGCTGTGGGATGGCTAACTGTGAGCCTTTCTCTTTGGCTCAGATGGGTGCATGTATCTCAGCAGCACCTTAAACAGGCAGGAGAGGTTCCTGACTGCAGCATGTGAGGCTGGAGGTGAGCTGGGCCTCCTGGTGATCTGTTGTGAAATGGAGTTTGGGAGTCCATCTCCTTGGTTCAGGTGGGTGTGTGTCTCTCAGGAGGTCTTGGCACTGGTGAGATAGGTCTCTGACTGCAGCAGGAGAAAATGGACCTGATAAAGGGGTCTTTTTGGCCCTCCTGTAGGATGGTGGCTGTCAAGCCCATCTCACTGAGTAAGGCAGGCATGTGTTTCCCTTCAGGATCCTGCATGGGCAGAATAGTTCATGGATTATAGCGGGAGGAGCTGGAGCCAAAATAGGGCGCCCTCAGAATATGATGTGAGACAGAGGTTGGCGAGCCTGTTTCATTAGCTCTGCTGGGTGCACATATTCTCGTGGGTCCCTGCACAGGTGGGATAGTTTTCTGATTGCAACCAGAGGTACCAGAGGTGAGACTGGGTTCGCTTAAGGTCTGCTATCGAATGAGGGCTGGTAAGCCCCTTATGGAGGCTCAGATTTCTGGCTGTAGCATACGGGAAAGTCTCTCACACAAGGGTGTGAGCACTTCTAAGCTGGAACCTCAACTGGGCTGGGCTGGAATTGAGCCACAGTACAAATTTCAGGTCCACTGCAGAGATCAGGGTCAGCAGGAAAATGATCTTTTCTTGCTGAGACACTGGTGTTCGTGATTCCCTCTGGATCCCTTGGCAAATGGTTTTGGTTGTAGGCTCAGGGCCAAATAGTGCTGTAGCCAAAGCCTTTGGGGAATGGAACTGATTCTGGGTTTGAACCTGAGAACATCATCAGTGGATCTGCAACCTGGTTGCTGCTCTGCATTCTCAAAACAGTCTTCCTGGGTCCTGTGCTTTACCCGGGTTTCACAAAACTCCTACCTAAATCCCAAGGCTACCGCAGAGAGACTTTTAAATGTGGATGGCTACAGAATTCTTGTTGTTCAGGAATTTGAGCACATTGCCTCCTACTGTGCCATCTTGATGTCACTTTTCCTCTTTCATTTGTTATTTTTTTGTAGTCCATTATGTTGCTAAAAGTGAAGGTGGTCATACAAGTGGATGATAAATTTTAAGGCCTTAGTTGCTTGTAATAATTAACATATATAACACCCGAATGCCAGGTGACAAAAAAAATTTTAATTTTTTATGAGAAAAAAATTTTAAGGATTGATTTTTCTCATGAAGCTATGACAGGCATTATACAACTTTAGAGTAGTTAAGAGAAAAATATCTAAAATATGGAAACAACACAAAAAGATGATTTTATGTTTTTCTGTGCCCCACACAAGCACTAATAGACCTATCCAAATTTTTCAAGAGTATTTAAAAAAATGCAAACATATATAGCCACTCAAAAAATAATATAAAAATGATTTGCTTAATAAAACACATAATTAAACATTATCTTATTTTTAAGGTGAATGTACTCATAAATTTACCTTGCTATTGATTAGGACCCTACTCATAGATTCTATAAAGATTGTAAATTCATTAAACTAAAAAAAATTCTGAACTTGCAATTTTTTTAGAAAATATTGAGATTATTTTTGTATAGGAGAAAAGATAACCCCAAATGTTATAGGATAATTGGCATATAGGATATTAGCCAGTTTTGTATTTTAACTTGGCAAATTTATTTATACATTGATTTTCTGGCTGATTGCAAAAATCTGTACAAATGTTCTTTGAACCTACTTTACACCTTGCTGGCACTCTCAGATAATTAAATACATTTTGAAATGTGTTCAATCTATACTTGTATGAAAGCCATCTCTATAAATAATTTTTAAATTATATTTTGATGGAGTGGGCCTTTTCATCTTATTGTTCTAGGAAAAATCTCTTGATTGTTTCTCTAGCTAAGGTCATATAACGAAAGAGGGTCCTTGGCACTCTAGCAAAAAAGTGTGGAATAGATTATTTTTGGTAAGTTGTGGTGGTTAATTGATAGTGTCTATTTACTTCATAAAATTGATGAGTGGGTCAAAATATCTACATAGAAACCAAGTAGCCTCAGAGAAAAATACAGGTCCTAGATTTCAACCTTTCTTTAATTTGTTTTATTCTTGGTTTTTGCAGGTATATTGTAGGTATATATATTTATGGTCAACTTTTCTCTTTTCGAGACTCAATTTCAGTAAAATCTCTCTGATCTCATGGCTTGAAGTCAACCAGGCTGAGGAATGCTGGCAGAAAGTATATCAAGGTCATCCAAGGGATAGTCATTTGGAATAGTCTGGGCAGGTGAATCAGGCTCACTTCCAGAGCTGTGTGGTTTGGAGAAAGACATACCCCCCCAAAAAAATGTGTGAAAAAGGCTGAAAACCTCTGTTTCTCGTTACTTTGGTCTTGAGGGGCTGATATGGAAATAGTCATTGAGCATATAATGCCAAGTAAAAAAACAGTGATTTTGGAAATCACAGGGAGAGCACCTCTGGATATTTTCCAAATAAGAATTGCCAAAGACTGTGGAGGGATATGCACCAGCATGAGTTGCTCAGGGACAATCAGTTTGATAGACCAAACTGTCCATATGGCCACTACTACTAACTGTCCATATGGCCACCAAGCATAACACTTTGGGGAAGACTTTTCTTTTTTTCTTTTTTTTTTGCCCTGCCTTCCACAACCTGAGTAAGTCCTGCCTGATTGGTAGAGGAGCTACTGGAGTAGTGGACAATGTGGACATCCTAACTATATGTGTGTGTGGTAGGGGGGTGGTGGGTGGGGGAGTTCTTCTTGCAACAATGACATTATGTGTCAGTGATGGAAGAAATGACACCAGGAAAAAAAAAAAAAGGCTACTACTAGAATAGATCAAATCCTTTACGCCTGTGGTTCTGAGGTATTCCCATGCAGACTGGCCCTTCTGGACTGAATAAGTGGTAGAGTTCATAAACTGTATATTTCAAGGGAGAAAGACATCCAAAAAGAGATAGTGTATTTTCTACTAACTAGAAATGGTGAAGTGAAGAGTGGAGTATGAAAAGAGAGAGTTGAACTTTATGTATTAATAACGAAATTTTTAATGTGGTCTTATTCTAGTTGCTGAGGAGAATTGTGCCCCCGTCCCCCACCAAATTAATATGTTGAACTCCTAAATTGCAGTGCCTCAAAATATGACTTTATTTGGAGATAAGGTCTTTATAGAGGTAATCATGTTAAAATGAGATTATTTGAGTGAACCCTAATCCAAAATAATTGATGTCCTTAGGAGAAAGATCTTGAACAGAGCCTTTTCCCACAGGCTTCAGAAAGAGACAACCACATCTTCTTGGTTTCAGACTTCTACCACCAGAATCACAAGATAAATTTCTTTTGTTTTAAGCCACTCAATTTTTAGAATTTGTTATGGCAGCCCTAGCAAATGAATGTGTGAGTTTTTATTTGGACAATTATCTAGACTTATAAGAACACATAAATGCATGAATACTATATAAAATCTTAATGTATTTGTATTATATCATAAGTATTTCTTTTTTTGTTTTTTTGAGACGGAGTCTTGCTCTGTCCCCCTGGCTGGAGGGCAGTGGCGCGATCTCGGCTCACTGCAAGCTCCACCTCCCGGGTTCACGCCATTCTCCTGCCTCAGCCTCCTGAGTAGCTGGGACTACAGGCGCCCGCCACCGCGCCCGGCTAATTTTTTGTATTTTTAGTAGAGACGGGGTTTCACCATGGTCTCGATCTCCTGACCTTGTGATCCGCCCGCCTCAGCCTCCCAAAGTGCCGGGATTATAGGCGTGAGCCACCGCGCCTGGCCTTATCATAAGTATTTCTATTTGCGAATGTTCACTCAGTTTACCCTTGTAAGAGGAGATAACTCACATCAATGATGCAGTTGTTGATCAAAAGCATTTTAGAAACTAATTTAGTTTTACTGTTGGCATCTAATACTCTTATTTTCTGCTTCCCTTTGGACTGCAAGCACAAGAGTGGACGTATGCCCAAGACTGACTGATCATGTTATCTCCTGCACCTAGCACTCTGATTCATCTGGTCATGAAGTGTCTTCAAGATAGATGTTTTTGTTGCCTTCCAAGAAACTTCTCCCCAATTTTAATAATTTATTTCAAATTGTTTTCCTGTAACTTACAACTGAAATGCAAAAGTCTCGGTCAATACCTTTTCCTAAAAAAAAATGTATTTCTTTCATAGTAATACCCCCAAAGATTAAGTGTAGATTATAAATCTTAGATTTTTTTAGAACTGGATTATTTGACATTATAGAATTGGAAATCTGGATCACCCTTCCATGACCACACAGTTATAAAAAGAATTAGAATTAGAAACCAACCCTTATAAATTATTTAATATTTTATATATATATTTAAGTGTTCTCATATGGAGTGCATACATATTTATAATTGTATGTGCATACATATATATATATGCTCTTGGAGTAAAAGGGAACAATAAAACTCACATATTCTAATTCCCAATCTAATACTTGAATCCTGATAAAAAATATTAAATTAATATGTCATGTTTACTATAACACATTGCCTTCCATCTTGATGGAAAAAATAAATGATATTTAATTCTAAATATTCCAAATGAGGAAAATAGTAATGCTGTTTTGTGCTAGGCATGTGGCAGGTGTATAAAGTAATGGATCTAGTTTCCTACAGTGTTTGTAAATAGGTTTTACAAAGTTCAAAATCAAAGATGCTCCATAGTCTTGATTGGACATCTGACTACCAAATTTGTCATGTAGAAATAGTTAACATAAATAATAATATCTAGGTAATAATATTAACTCTTAGATAGCTTAGAAATATTGACATATTATATCCCATACTTGTGCCTTCAGATATACAAAAATATATTTCACTTGGCATGAGATTTCTTTTTAATATTCAGAAACATTTTTCTTGCATTGAATAGAACAATGTGGAGTGTGAGTGGCACAATATAATCACTATAGAACAATTGTTCTTTTAGTTCCAATCTAGAATATATATTCCTATGTAGAGGAATAATATCTAAGGCTGAAGTCTCATACCAAATAAAATGCTGTTTCGATGATCACAAATCCAAGTTAGCTCACAGGAATTATGTAAACTAACAATTGTATTATTGTATACCAAGCTCTGAGGGAAAAATATGCATGAATTTAAATCTATTAGATTTGCTTATCTTAATCCACTCAAAATGTAAACAAATTACATATAAAACAACTAAGATAATATTACACAAGGCAACTAATTTATAAGTCATATTATCTTGACTTCTCTGCTACTACCAGATTTTTCTAGTTTTTATACCATAGATCCATGGTTAAAATAGCTAAAATTTAATATGTACTCATTATCTACCAGGTATTGCTCTAAGCACTTTACAATGTATGTTTGTGCCAGAAAGGGCTAGTTGTCTCTAATATCTATTATTTACTTCCTCTACTGTAATAGAATCCTTTATCCTCAACACATGGCCACCCAGAATGAGGATTTTATTTCTAAGTTCTAATTAATGGGTAGTTCACTGAAAGTACGGTACAATTTTCAGACTTGCCTTTAAAGGAATGGGATCTCTATGTTGGCTGAAACGCTGATCTTTTTTGTGCCACCTAGCAATAAATATCATAAGATGGTGGGGAAAAAAATTAGAAAACTGAACTTGAGACCATTTCAGAAAGTAAGGCTACGTATTACCCTTAAATTTTATGTGAGGAAGAAATAAATTGCTATCACAGTAAAATTTCAGAATTGGGGGTTTCGGTTAAACATATGTAGTTCATATATACTAGTATAATCCTGTATGCCTCTACGGAATTACAGGCCTTTTCTACAATAAAGTGCATATCCATGTGAATTTTGTTTAAATTTTTGGGTATTCCTCTCCTTGCTGCAGTCCATTCATGTGAATTTGAATCTGAGGTTAGAAATCACTGGTTTAATGAATCTGTAAATTGTGTTGGGTACTATAGACATTTTAACAATATTAATTATTTTAATTCATGAACATAGGATATTTTTGCATTTACTTGTATCTTCTTCACTTCTTTTATCAATATTTTATAGTTTTCAGTGTATAAATCTTCACCTCCTTGGTTAAATTTTATATTTTCTTTTTTGATGCTACTGTAAATCAAATTTTTTAAATTTATTTTTCAGATAGTTTGTTGTCAGTTTATAGAAATGCTACTGATTTCTGTATATTGATTTTGTAACCTGAAACTTTACTTAAATGTATTAGTTCTAACAGCTTTTTGGTGGAGTTCTACATATAGAGTCATGTCATCAGCAAACAGAGACAATTTTACTTCTTCCCTTCCTGAATGAATTATATTTATTTCTTTTCCTTCCCTAACATTCTGGCTAGAGCTTTTAGTATTATGCTGAATAAAAGTGGAGAAAGTCTTAAAACGTCCATGCAAACTAAGCTATCTACAGAGTCAAGGAAATTCCTGTTAAAATTCCAACATCCTTTTTCACAGAAATAAAGAAAAGAACCTACAATTTGTATGGAATCAGAAAAACCACGAATAGCCAAAGCAATTTTGAACAAAAGGAGCAAAGCTGTAGGCATCATGCTATCTTTTTTCAAAATATATTATAAAGCTATTTTAAGACATTATAATAGATTATAATCAAAACACATGGTACTGCCATAAAAGTAGACACATCAGCCAATGAAGCAGGATAGAGAGCCTGGAAATAAATTCAAGTATTTATAGCCAAGTGATTTTTGACAAAGATGCCAAGAACACACGATGGGTAAAGGACAGTCTTTTCAATAAATTATGTTTGGACAACTGGATATCCACATACAGAAAAATGCAGTTGGGCCCTCCTATTATGCCATATGCAAAAATAAACTTAAAACGGATTTTAAATTTGATCCAGCAGTCTCACTTCTGGGTATCTACCCAGAGGAAAAGAAGTCATTATATGAAAAAGATACTTGCACATACGTTTATAGCAGCACAATTCACGATTGCAAAATCATGGAACCAACCCAAACGCCCATCAATCAATGAGTGAATAAAGAAATTGTAGTGTATTTATACCATGGAATAGTAGTCAGCCATAAAAGGGAATGAATTAACAACACTTGCAGCAACCTGAATGAGACTGGAGACTATTATTCTAAGTGAAGTAACCCAGGAATAGAAAACCAGACATCATATGTTCTCATTAATATGTGGGAGCTAAGCTCTGAGGATACAAAGGCATAAAGTTATACAATGGAATTTATGGACCTTGGGGGAATGGTGGGAGGCAAGGAGGGATAAAAAAACTATAAATATGGTGCAATGTATACCACTCAGGTGATGGGTGCACTAAAATCTCACAAATCACTGCTAAAGAACTTACTCATGTAACCAAATACCACCTGTACCCCAATAACTTATGAAAAAAAATTCTTAAAAATGCTTAAACATAAGATCTGAAATTATAAAGCTACTAGAAGTAAAGTCAGAGAAAATCTCCATGACATTGGTTTTGGCACTGATTTCATAGATACAACATGAAAAATACAGGCAACTAAAGCAAAAATAGACAAACGTGATTATATCAAACTAAAATGTTTCTGCATAGCAAAGTAAACAACAGAGTGGAGAGACAGCGAATGGATTGGAAGAAAATATTTGCAGACCACATATCTGATAAGGAACTAATATCCAAAATGTATAAAGAACTCAAATAATTCAATAGAAAGAAAAAACTAATAATGGGCAAAGGATCTGAATATACATTTATCAAAAGAGGACATACAAATGGCCAACAGATTCATGAAAAAATGCTCAACATCTCTAATTATTTTGGAAACACAAACTAAAACCAAAATGAGATATCACCCCATATATGCTAGAATGGCTACTATAAAAAAGATGTATAAGTGTTGATGAGGATGTGGAGAAAAGGAACTCTTGTACACTGTTGGTGGAAATGTAAATCAGTACAATCATTTTGGAGAATACATGTAGGTTCCTCAAAAAACTAAAAATATAATTACCATATGATCCAGCAAACCCATGTATGAATATGTTTCCAAGGAGACTGAACTCAGTATGGTAAAAAGATATTTGCACTTCCATTTTCATTTCAGCATTATTTAAAATAGCCAAGATTTGAGAGTAACATAAATGTCCATCAACAATTGAAAGGATAAAGAAAATATGGTATACACACAATGGAACATAATAAACCTTAAAAGGAGAATGAAATGCTGTCATTTGTAACAACATGTATAGAACTGGAGGACATTATGTTAAGAGAAATAAGGCAGGCAGAGAAAGATAAGTGCTTATAATCTCCCATAGATGTAGAATCTAAAAATGCTGGTATCATAAAAACAGAGACTGAGGAGGGGTTAGGGGAGGCCAAGGGATAGGGACAGTGGAGACGCTGATGAAAGAATACAAAGTTGTAGTTAGACTAGAGGACTAACTTTTAGTGATCTATTGTACTATACAGTGATGGCAGTTATATATTGTAAATTTTAAATTGTTAAAGAAATAGATTTCTAACATTGTCACCACAAATAAATGATGCTGTCTGTGAGCTGATATGTAAGTTAATTAGCTTTATTGAATCTTATCTACAACGTATACAAATCAAAATATCACAGTGTACTTGATAAGTGTACACAACTACTATTTTTCAATCAAAAGGAAAGAAAAGAGCAAAAGGAAGGAAAGGAAAGGAAAAGGAAAAGGAAAAGGAAAAGGAAAAGGAAAGGAAGGGAGGAAAGGAGGGAAGGAGGGAAAGCAGAAAATAAAAGAATCCTTGTATAATGGATGACTTTCCCATTAACAAAATGTTACTTAAAAATAATGTAAATCTTGAATACCCTTAGCTTTCAAGCTTTGATAATTGGTACTGCAAAAAATGTCATTAAAAAACAAACAGTATATATGTACATAGTTATTTTAAAATACCACTTAAAACAGCATATACATGTTAAAATATATATTTGTTAAAAACAGCATATATATATAATATTTGTTGTGTATAAAACAAACTATTTTCAAATCAACTAAGTTGCTTTGTTATTGATAAGGCCTAGAAATAGTTTGTGGGGAATTTTAGCACCTGCCCCTAAATAATCTACATGAAATCCCAAGGTGAAATCAAATATTGTTTCATAAAGTAGTACTATTTTATAAACACATTGACTTTTCTTTTCCTTTTTTTTTTTTTTTTTTTTTTT
>NW_012114866.1:1023153-1025807 GCF_000951035.1 Colobus angolensis palliatus | reverse complement strand
AATTTTAGCACCTGCCCCTAAATAATCTACATGAAATCCCAAGGTGAAATCAAATATTGCTTCATAAAGTAGTACTATTTTATAAACACATTGACTTTTCTTTTCCTTTTTTTTTTTTTCTTTTTTTTTTTGAGATGGAATCTGGCACTCTTGCCCAGGCTGGACTGCAGTAGCACCATCTGGGCTTACTGCAAGCTCTGCCTCCTGGGTTCACGCCATTCTCCTGCCTCAGCCTTCCTAGTAGCTGGGACTACAGGCACCCGCCACCACGCCCGGCTAATTTTGCTTTTGTATTTTTAGTAGAGACGGGGTTTCGCCATGTTAGCCAGAATGATCTCAATCTCCTGACCTCATGATCTGCCCGCCTCGGCCTCCCAAAGTGCTGGGATTACAGGTGTGAGCCACCATGCCCAGCCACATTGACATTTTTTAAATCTTACATAAAACCAAAAAAAAAAAGCATTTTAGAAGGTGTACTTGCTCTTTTTATTTGTATTATATAACCTAAATAAAAAAAGAGTGCCTTCTAGGCACATTCAGATTTAAAAGTGCCTTGACCGACCCTTCCACCAGATTGTTGCTCCCAAAATCAAGCTACACAGAAATTTTGAGCTGTCACTAGGAAATAGCTGCTAAAATTCAGCAAAGACAACTTCGTTGAGAAAATACGAGTGCTTGGCATCAAATTTGTATTCCATTTATTTTATTTTCTGTTTTCCATCTCCAGAATATAGAGGAAGTAACAGTCTTCAGAGGGTAGTAGGGCAGAAAAGTGAATCAAAGCCTTCCCCATGATTCAGTCAGACAACTCAGGCTGAGTGAACAGGGCCTGTGGTCAAGTCAGAAAACATGTGACTGCTTCAAAGATAAGTGGCTCTAGTCTTATGATGTTCAGTAAGGGTTTCCAGCTCTAAAATTCTATACTTTCTTATAAAACCAAAAGAACTAGATAAGACACAGAGGGAGGTGACAAATAATTCCTTAAATTATTATACCTGTGTTTAGGAAATCATTTTTCAAAAGTCACTTGGCATGTAAGGTGAGACACTGAAGGCGTGAGTAGACAGTAAGTGACAAGATGTCAAAAAAGACAGTTAAACTGCATACAGAACTGTACTGAAAGATAGGATTAGAGGAACTGAACAGAAAGACAGGATTAGAGGAAAGTTAAATAGAAGCAGAGGAGAGAAAGCCAAGGATACTGATGCGATGGCCAAAGACTTTTAGAACAAGCGTGTTTAATGTATCATTTTACCTACACATAAGTGGATTTTATGGTACAGTTATTTGAGCTGTTTTGCTAGACTGTAAAATTTGTGAGAGTAGGGAACACATCTGGTCTTATTTAGCACAGCATTACAAAGTATAGGTTAAAACATATTAAATGAGTCAGTAGCTCTTCTTATAACAGATGCATGGGGAAAAAACCTCAATAATTAGAATTATTTTTAAATTACAGATTTTGTTAAATAAATTTCCCTGAAATGAATGAGAGCAGTAGCATTTTGCATTTAAATTCAAAATATTAAGTATTGATGATGTATCAGACAGATACATAATCGAAAGGTTATTTTCTTTGATCATTCAGTTAACAAATATGTATATGGTGTTTTCTGTATATCACGCTTTGTCTAGGCTTTGTGGATACAGCTAAATACAAGATTCTGAATTCCTGAAATTCATATTTTAAAAAGGAAGACATAATAATCAAATAAATATAAAATACAATTTTAGGTAGTATGATTAGAGCTATGAAAAAAACTAGAACAAAAGAAGGAGCCAGAGAGAAATAATCATATAAATTGAGAGGGAATTGTCAGATACAGATATTCTGAATAAAGGACATTTGAATAAAGGACAGAATGAGTAAAAGGAGTAAGCTGATATCTGGGACATAATCATTATAGACAGATGGAACACCAAGAACCTGTCCTCAGTCATCTTCTCATCTAGTTTTCAAATAATGGGGAAAATAAACACAAATGCAGTCTGAAGAGAGATCAAAGAAAATGTTCAATTATCCCTAAATTTAGGATTTCTGGAATGATACATTAGAGAGTATGGATTTAAATTGGTATTACAATGGACCGTCTTACTCTCTCCTTGAATCTAAACCTTGAAGCATACTGATGGGGACCACGGTTTGATATCACAAGTTTCATCTACCTTGCCAGGCAGCTGCTCATGCACCAAATTGCGAGAGGGAATGACAGGTTACATTCTGGCAGGTCAGGGAATTGATCTGTCTTTTTCTGATGGTGTGTTAATTGCATGAACGCAATGTATATTGGAGAAGATCAGATAATATGTGTACACACTGGAGAGCGCATATAATGTAGTTCAAACAAGAGACTATGTCTTACATGAGCAGTGACTTTCTGAATACAGAGCACCCACCAGTGGGGGAAACATGGCCTATTGATAAGTTCTCACCAGTCCAATTATTTGTTCTTTTTGCTGTTGTTGTTGAGACGAAGTCTAGCTCTGTCGCCCAGGCTGGAGTGCAGTGGCCGGATCTCAGCTCACGGCAAGCTCCGCCTCGCGGGTTTACGCCATTCTCCTGCCTCAGCCTCCCAAGTAGCTGGGACTACAAGCGCCCGCCACCTCGCCCCCGGCTAGTTTTTTCCATTTTTTTAGTAGAGACGGGGTTTCAC
>NW_012114866.1:986281-1023103 GCF_000951035.1 Colobus angolensis palliatus | reverse complement strand
GTGTTAGCCAGGATGGTCTCAATCTCCTGACCTCGTGATCCGCCCGTCTCAGCCTCCCAAAGTGCTGGGATTACAGGCTTGAGCCACCGCGCTGGCCTATTTGTTCTTATTACTAAAAGGAAAAGTAAGGAGAAAGGTGGGATAGCAAGATATTACAGAAATTTCCTTAAGTATTTCTTCAGACAAGCTAAAGTGAGAATATTAGACAAAAGTTTACCTTCAACATTCCCCAAATATTGTTATTTTATCCCAATAGACAAGGACAACATCTATGGTCAACCAGGAGTGCGTGTGTGTGTGTGTGTGTGTTTGTACACATACATTGATGAAAAGACCAACAACAAATCATAGTTGTTCTGAAGTTCCCTTTTTCATGTCGTCTCCTAATCTCTACTACCAGTAAGCCTTTGTGTTATCCTAGGATGAGGCATGGGTGGTTCAGTGTTTATAATAAGATGAGTCTGAAATGGACAATAAAGGGATTTAGTTATATATTATTTCATTTTTTGTCTTAAATTTTCCTTGTCATGTAGTCCAGTGTGTCTGGTCAGAGGATATAGGAAAACCAACACTATGAGGTGGAATGAAAGTATTCCAGAGCCAGGTGCAGTGGCTCATGCCTGTAATTCTAGCACATTGGGAGTCCGAAGCAGGAGGATTGCATGAAGTGAGGAGTTAGACACTAGCCCAGGTAACAAAATGAGAACGCGCCCCCCACACCCAAATCCGTTAAACAAATAGTATTTAAAATAATATAACTTTTGCAACATAAAAAGCACATAGGGAAAAAAAATCAAACCTCTCCTAAGAAAATTTAAGTCTGGAAAATAATTAAATTACTGACTCTTTATAGTCAAAAGACATTCAAATCAGAAGTTGTTAACATTTAATATCTTAGTATGCTCAGTCTCCACCCAAAGAATTTCTCTCAAATAATATCTGAGTTTCTCTGCACACCTCTGACTCCTTCAGCATCTTTAGATGGATATCACAAATTATCTCTTCAACTACACATGCTTTTTCTCTGTAAAAAATGCAAAAATAATTATAGTACTTTCAAAAATTATGCTAAGCAGGATTTTGTTTTCAGAAACTAGGACTTAAAAGAGTTTAGATTGTCATTTTAAAAAGACCACAGCAAAGACATCTGGATGGTATTTTGGAAAAGTGGGAATTAGAAAAAAACAAAGGCATGTAAAGAATCTCAAATGCATTTATATTCTTTCAAAACTCAAAAATTTGCAAATATGTCACATCTAGACACCAAGTCTTACTGAGGCTGCCTTCCTCCCCATGGTGTCTTTCTCCAATCAATATTTATTTGTTTTTGGTCTAATCCAAAAAGAGTCTTATTGAAATGGAATCTGGTTTCCTTTGTAATAGTAGCCCTCTGAAAGACTCAAACTTTCTTGTTTATTCTGCATTTTTAGAATAATCAGAATCAATATAACCACAAAATGGCTGCTACTGTCCTTTTTCCCAATACTCTCTGCAACCACCTCCCACCAATACACCAATATGCTGGAGATCAGGTGGGAGGGAGGGTGTCCTACTGGTTCTATTTGAGGGGAAAACTAGAAACAAGAAAATAAAAATGAACTGAAAACTCTTTAATCAGCAAAGCATATGCTTACTAACCCCAAAGCACACAGTGTTCATGGTAAAAGTAGATTGAAGAATGTGGTTTAGATAGACATCAAATAGGATCCTTATATATTCACCCATGTTTACAGTCTGGAACACTCAACCTAATGAAGGAGCTGACTTTGCCAAATACAAATAATTCAGATCTTTCACATTTACCAGTTACTTACAGGAAAAGGAGAGAGGAAGACAACGAGAGAAACTGACAGAAAACTCATACAGAGATAGGAAAAGAGAAAGGAGACAAAGAGAAACACAGAACAGATGAAGGGATAGAGACAGGTAAAAAGAAAGAAACAGAGAGAGAGAGAAGGGGTGGGTTAATTGAGGATATTTGGCCTGCCTTTAGAAAGCAATTGTAGGACTTTGACTCAAGTGTTCCTACCACGTGGAAGCAGAAAACAGAGAAGAGTCCTTCCATTGATCTTTCTACTCATCTATGAGGTGGTCAGAGCAAGGAGAATGATAAAGTATATTTCCAATATTGCTCACTATACATCTGAGTTTCACAAATTATATTAACTACTCTTTATCTTATGAGCAGGGGCA
This sequence comes from Colobus angolensis palliatus, assembly GCF_000951035.1. Taxonomy (NCBI): domain Eukaryota; kingdom Metazoa; phylum Chordata; class Mammalia; order Primates; family Cercopithecidae; genus Colobus; species Colobus angolensis. The sequence continues at coordinate 1,020,910 of NW_012114866.1, read as the reverse complement.
ATAAAGAGATTCCTAGAAGATGGAACTGCCTTCTAGCATGATGCCAGAGGACACATTGTCTAGAGAATTGCTCTCCTCTGAGAGCCCAGATAGGAATGTAGAGAAAAGAAAAAGATTTTGTCCACCATACGCACCACTTTGTAGATTTTAAGGTGGATTTCTATGGCAGGTTGTCTAATAGAGTCTGCAGCCATGAACAGAAAAGTGACTGATAAATAGAAATGTTGGAGAACTTTATGCAGAGGAGGTAACAATTGTAAGAAGTTATAAAAATTAAGTAGGATTTTCATCAGGTTGTCAAATTAAAAAGACCATTCCAGGCAATAAGAGCAAAAAGTTAGGGATATAAACTATATGTCTTGTTTAACAAATAATGAGATTCAGTCAGAAAATGGTTGTGTGACTGGAATTGATAGAGAAGGAGAAATGGAGAGGTGGTGTATGCATGTGAGGGTGCTGAGGTATGTAAAGAAGTCTACTTGTTATTATGCTATGGTTATTTTAAATGTCATACAAGAATTTATATCTTAATCTCTTAATCTTTAGCAATCGAAGACCAATAAAGGAATGTTCAGTAGAGGAATAACAGAATATGATGAGTGATTTAAGAAAAAAAAAATCTCTGGTGGCCGTTTCAAATGTGAGGAAGACAAACTAAAGTTGATGTAATCACAAGGTCTTTCTGGCCCAAACAATCTCATCCACGTCACTAGTACAATGGTCCCCATGAGGTATGAGGTTTTATGATATTTGCACAAGATAGAACCTCTCTGACAACTTTGGGCCTCTGTAGCTTTTTGTAATGCTCTGAATGAGTCTTTGACAAATCTAGCTATGATACCAGTAGAATTCAAGGCTTTATGTAATAGGCCGAAGACAATGGAGATCTAGACTCAGAGAGTTGGAGTGAATAACATTCCCAATTGCAAACTTAATCTCTTATTCTTTGTGCCTAGTGACCAGCTACAAAATAGTTTTCAACCTTGGATGGCATCACTGACTTGAAAATGCTAGGTAATTTACAGAAGTGTGTTTGATTATTGAAATCACCGGGGAGTACTGCTGATTTTTACTAAACAGGATTCAGAAATGCTAACCTTCCTGAAATATGTAGGGCAGGTCCTTAGCAATAACTACCATCATAACCATCACATTCAAAATGCCAATAGTGCTTCTATGAGAAAAACTGTTACATCAGTATTTATCAAAGTGTTCTGGGGAACATTTTAGTCCCAAAGAATTCTGCGTAAAACAAACCAGTACCCAGAAATAAACACACATATATACAGTCAACTAATTTTTGAAAAAGGTGCTAAGAATACAGAATAAGCAAAGAATAGTCTCTTCTATAAATTATACCATGAAAACTAGATGTCCCCATGAAAAAGATTGAAACTAGACCCTTATAATACATCTTGCACAAAATCAACTCATAATGAATTAAAGACTTAAAAGTAAGACCTGAAACAATAAAATTTCTAAAAGAAAAAATATAAGGACAAGCTCCTTAACATAAGTCTTGGCAATGCTTTTTTGAATTTTATACCAAATGTACAGGGGACAAACACAAAAATGAATAAGTGGAATTACAGCAAACTAAAAGTCTTTGTACAGCCAAGGAAACAATCAACAAAACAAAAAGGCAACCAAAAGAATGGGAGAAAAAAATGCGAATCATATATCTGATGAAAAGCCAATATTCAAAATATTAGAGAACACATGCATCTCAAAATCAAGAATAATAAATAAACACAATTTTAAAATAGGCAAAGGACCTAAGATTTTTCAAAGAAGACATACAAATGACAACAGGTATATATGATATAAAAATGTTTAATGTCACTAATCATCAAGGAAATGCATATCAAAACAGCAATGAGCTATTACTTCACTACTGTTATGATGGCTATTATTTTTAAAAAACAAAAGGCAAGTGTTGGTGAATGTGGAGAAAGGGGAATTCTTTAACACTGTTGGTGAGAATGTAAATTGTTTATAGCCATTATAGAAAACAGTATGGGGTTTCCTCAAAAAAATAAAAATAGAACTACCATGTGGTTTAGCAATCCCAATTCTGAGTTTATAGCCATGGGAATAAAAAAACTATCAAAGAGATGTTGGCACTCTAATGTTCATAGCAGCATTATTGACAAAAGCCCATCTACAACAGAATGGATAAAGTATGGTGTATGTTATTCAATTGAATATTATTCAGCTTTAAAAAAGGAAATCCTATCTTTTGTGACAACATGGAGGAACCTGGAGGACACCATTTTAAGTAAAATAAACCTGACAGAAAGGAAAACATTGCATGTCCTCACTTATATGTGGAATTTATAAAGAAGTCAAACTCACAGTAGCAAAGAGTAGATTGGTGGTTATTAGTGGCTGTGGGGTGAGGAAAAAGGGGACATATTAGTTAAAGGACACAAAGTTTCATTTAAAGATAAATAAGTTTCATAGGCCTAATGTACACCATGATTGCTATAGCTAATAATAATGTGTTGTATACTTGAAATTTGCTGAGAGTAGATCTAGGTATTCTCACCACATACACACAAATGGTAACTATGTGAGATAATGAACATGGTAATTATCTGTATTGTGGTAATTATTTCACAATGTATATGCATCTCAAAACATCAGTTTGTACATTGTGAATGCATGCAATTTTTATTTGTCAATCATACTTCAAAAAAGCTAGGAGGGGAAACAAAGAAACTATTCTGCAATAAGTTAGTTTGCCAATTCTGAATACTATACTTCCTCCTAAGAGAAATTCATACATTTGCATAGGTAAATAATTAAACACGTCTGCTATGCTTTAAGTAATTTGATTTTTAAAAACATATGTGTTTATAACATCCTGTGGACTACTTTCAAATATGTACACTTCAAATAGTAAGGGAAACTGCTGGTTCTCAAATCTGCTTTTGATTAGACTCAACTAGGGATCTTAAAAAAAATCCTGGTGTAAGATTCCCACCTCCAGAGATTTTGGTGATGCCTATGCATCAGTGTTTTTTTAAACTCCTTTGGGGATTTTAATAATCTAGCCAGGTTGACAACTACTGCTTTGAATTATCACTGCCTTTACTCAACAGGCACTCATTTCTCATGACAGATGCCAATGGCATTTGCTTATTTGTTTATTTATTTAGAAGCTCTCTTAGTTTGAATTAGTATGACAGCATGATAAGCAAAAAATCAAAATCAGGACTATAATCATGTTTGCAGGTCTATCTTCAGATATCAGAGCAACCACAGGCTTATGTCTTTCAAGTTTCATTTTTCTCATTTAAGAAATGACAGACTAAGCATGCATTGGTTTATCACATGGCAATAATAAATTGAAAGAGAAATAAATCTTATGTTGGATGGACCACATTTTGAAGAGACATCACAAAAATCACTACAGACCAAGGAGAGGCACATATTTAGAAAGACGGCTCCAGGAAATTACAGAAATAGATGCAAAAAAGAGAGATTCGAGGTGGGAACGGTCAGCAGGACTTACCAAATAACGAGAGAAGAGATTATGAAGTTTCAAATAATGGCTGGGCATTAAGGATGAAGGAAATGACTCAAGTCGAAGTATTTCTTTGTTAGGATCTTGCTGGAATGCTTACTGGTCTAAGTGAGAAAAATGAGAAAATGAAAATTTTTACACATAGCTCCAAGATTTTTAGTTCAGGAAGCTAAAATACAGGAGAATGAAATAATTTAGAAGATACACATTTAGAAACACATTTTTTTAAAAGTAGATATTTAAAACCATAAAAATTTATATATTTATCCAGGCAGAAAAAAAATAAATTAATTAAAGGGAAAGACAGAAAATAGAACTTGAGAAACATCTACATAAGGGATGACAGGGAGAAGAAAAGCAAGTGAAGGAGAAGTAGATAAAATGATTAGAGGATAACAAAACCACAGGAAAACTAAAATCAATGGGGAAGAGGAAGATAACAGGATCAGGGTACAGAGAAATATCAAAGAATGAGAACAAAGAAAAACTCATTGTTCTAGCCACTAGGAACCTACTGCTGACCTGTGAGAGTTGTTTCCTATGCTGAATGGAAGTGTAGTCAGATTAGAGAACACAAGAAATGAGGAGTTGGACTGTGAAATGAGGGCAACCCTGAAAAGGTCAAGAGAAAGTTTATCAATGGAGAGACCTGATGAGTTTCTGGGAAGACTGAAAGGACTGAAGTAGGGTGTCATAATGGGATAGAAGTGGGGTTTGGGAGGACAGATGAAAGAACAAGTTATAAGAGAAATCAAAGAATAGGGGGTAAGGGTATAGAGAGCATTAGCTTCTCAAGGGTAGAAAGTCTCCTTCCTCTGAAGCAGCAGAAGGTTTTTAGAAAAGTAAGACACCAAGTATGATGGCTAATTTATTGTGTTAATTTGCCTGGCCCATGGTGTCCATATATTTGGTCAAACATTTTTCTGGATGTTTCTATTAAGGTGCTTTTGAGATGAGATTAACGTTTAAATTGGTGAATTTTAAATATGCAGTTTACCCTACATAATCTCATACAATCAGGTGAAGGCCTTAGTAGAACAGAGACTGATCTAGAATTCTACCAGAGCAGGAAGGAATTCAACAAGTAGACTGCCTTTGGACTTTAACTTTGGCTAATTCTGTGTATAAATACACACAAACACATACACACACACACATATATATGTATAAACAGGTACACATATATACAGATCTGTGTGTGTGTTTATAAAAACACATACATATACATTATATCGGTTCTTTCTGAAGAACCTTAACTAATACACCAGGTTATCTGCCAAGAAGAAGAAAGTGTATAAGAGATAGGTGTCAAGTATCTATTGCGGAAAAAAACAAATAGAAGTACCGAAGGTCCAGTTGAAGTTTAACAAATTTGTCTTATATTTACTTAAGATGTCTTTTTCTCAGTGGTGACATTCTGGGAATTTAGAAAAAAAAATGTTATTAATAAATGTTACTGAATTTCTCCCTTATTTCGAATAGAAAACAATATAAAAGAAGTCTCTATAATATCAGTGAGAATTTTTTCTTTAGCAGTGTATTAAAAGATATGAAAAAACAAATGTCAGAACTATTAACATTTCATCCTCTTCATGATCACAAAACTGATGACAAAAAATATCATAAGCATCTGATTGAATTGGGTCATTAGTCTAGTAACCACTCTAAAATTGGTGTGAGTGTGAAAACTTGTGCTGAGAGAAAAAAATAATCTCTGTCATCAGCTTCCTGTAAGAGTGATTTTGACTGCTCATCAAATACAAAAAAAATGTTTTAGGTGATTTATTGCCTGTCATAACAGATTCAGGCTGAAACCCTAGGTTTCAACCCTTACTCAGTGTCAATCTGATCTATAAAAAGATAAGTGGCACTCCTGAAGTTTTATGGACACAGAGAAAATCAGGAAAGAAGTTAAATGTAAACACTGCAAAATCTATTTCTTATTTGTCCAATGTCTACTGTTATAGCATGTTTGAATAGAAGTTCAAAAGGTAGTGCGGTCCAAAGAGAGAGTATTTAGATGAAATTACTCACATAGAGTAATTACAAAGTCCTCAATGAGAGATTTGGAGCATGTCAATCTCCAAACTCTCAGAGACTTCATTTTGAAGTCTGCAAAAGTCTCCATTCCAATTTACAGTTCTTCACCCAATGGGGTTTTACTAAAAATGTGAAGAGTTCAAGTTAATTTAATAGTAATTATTGATGCCTATAGTGTCCACACAGAAATAATCATCACTATGTTTTCTACTAATTAGGAATCAATAGTGTTCCTGTTATAGTTACCCACATCATCCCTTCTCCTTTTAATGGATGTGGCCTTTTGAGGGATAAAGGTATTCTTAGGTGAAAATATAATGCAGAAAGAAGTGGAAGTCATTTGTCTGGCAGATCTTAGGAACTTTTACTGATACATGGCCTTGCCTGGACAAAGTCTTTCTAAGGAGAGATTTCACTGCTTAAGAGTTAATGTTAAAATAGCAAAATAATACAACCAAACTCCCACAGTTCCTGTCTCTTCTCATCATTCCATATAATACAAAAGATTAAAAAATGTTTAAACCTAACTTGTCCCATTGCCTTCCTTTATCTTTGCAAGAATTATTCCTTTACAGAAAATTTGAGGACTATGATTTAGAGAAGCAACCTCTTATTACAAGAGTTTTTTCCTGTGTAGTAGTGAAGAGGAAAATACAGCAGTAGTGTTCTAAAGGACATTTTTTTTTTTTTAGGAAAACAGGAAGAATTGAGGAATGTCCAGATAAATTATTCCAATAGTAGTTATTCCCTTTTGTTATCCTTTGAGGAGCCTTGGGAAAATAGGGAGAGGGCAGTTAGTCAATTTTGATTCAAAACATATTTCTTTAATACACTTTAAAATGTACTCAAAAATATGGAGAAAACCATAAACAGTAAAAATCTGTTACAATTCCAACCTTTAAATTTTAATCCTACAAAGAATTTTAGCTCTTTCAATACTCTAGAACCAGAGGCAATCACAAATAACAACATTATGTATGTACTTCAATTTTTTGTGAACTCAAAAAGGCATATTTCTATTCATAACATATTTGTACTTGCCAAACTTCCATCAAAATGTGGTGTGTTTCTCTATGCACTTGAATCAGGAGACCCTGTAACTTCTTGATTAATAGATGTTAAATGAAATAATGCTATGCTGGTTACAGATCCAGCCCTTAATTATGCTGACAACTTCTACTTCCTCTCTCTTGAAACATGCTTTGGAAGCTCCCTCTCTGAACTCAGTTTTTATGTTATATGAAGCCTATCTATACATATTGCAATGTCTTGTGTAGCAATCTCTTCAACAGCTCCAGCTAAGCTCCCCTTCAGTAGTAGCATCAACTGCCATCTATGGGATGCCTATCCTGGTTTCCTCCAATTATTGCTATCACTATCATTGAAAAAACATGCTTAAGAAAACTTAAGAAAGAATGGCTCAGGTTAGCCAAGTCAATCTATAGAACCATGAAAGATATATCTATATCTATTTGTATGAAGACACTCAGTTGGGGGTAGGTTGTTATACAGTAATAGATAATCGAAACAATCTTTTCATATTTTGAATTTTCTTCTAGTGGAATTACAATGAATGTGATAAGATATTTCAGTGTCATTGGCAATAATATTTTTATCTTTTAGCAGTATATAAATTAATGGTTTGATTTATAATCAGTACATCTAATAACTAATGGTATCTTAGATTCAATAAAATATAATTCTTCATGATGCTGTGAATGAAAGCCTAACAGGTGTGATGATTGAGATGTGTTGGGATATGTGTGGAGGACTCGGTATGCAGATTATACAGACCCTAAACAGATAGGGTTGCAGGACCGGAGGTAAGAAGTAACAAAAAGGAAGGTACAGAACAGGGTGACTAGGAGCACAAAAATAACCATCTACATCACGATATCTAGTGGAGCTTAAAAGTCAAGCTGTTTGCAAAGAGGTATCAGAAAATCGATTTGGAGGTAGACACTTTATATTTCAGGATAATAGCTATATTAAAGTGTAGACCTCTAAGTGCTTATGATGAACTTAATACATTGTGAGAAATTGGGCAAGGCATTTTATCTTCCCCATTTCAGTTGCTTTATCTAAGAAAATGAAGAAAATTATATTTTTCTGCAGGATTATAGTGATGGTATTATAAAATAATGTTTATTAAAACATTTAAACTGTAAATTGATAATACATGTATTTTATTAATATTATTAAAGTGAAGTGATGGCTTCATATACTGGATTCTGAGCCAAAATTTATCCCAGGATTCTATCTTTATTTTATTTTAAAATATTGAGCCTATGAAGTATATGATCATATTTAGATCACAGGGATGCAAAAATTTCTAACAAATATAAGCATATCAGATACAGTAACATATAAAAAGTATAATACCTCATCATAAAGTAGAATTTATCCCAGGAATGTATGGTTTGAAAAAAATTAAAAATTAAACATTATAATTCACCATACTCACTGACTGAAAGGACAAATCATATGATTATCTCAAAGCAGAAGTAAATATTTCACAAAAATCAACATCCATTTATGATAACCACAATAAGAAAACACCTTTTAAAAAACTATGAATAGAAGAAAACTTCCAAAAACTGATCAAGTGTATCTACAAAAATTCTATCGCTAACTTCATAATTAATTTTCAAAGATGGAATGTTTCTCCCCTAATATCAGGAACAAGACAATGATTTCTTCTCTCACCACTCATGTTCAAGATTGTGTCAGGTATTATAGCCAGTACAACAGAGACAGTAAAGACATACTGCTTGGAAAGGAAGTCATAAAATTTCTCTTTTTTTATCAGATGACATGATACAACATACCAAAAATTCCAAAGAAACCCAAAAATTATAAATATTAATTAAAAATTAGGCTGGAAGCAGTGGCTCACACCTGTAGTCCCAGCACATTGGGAGGCTGAGGTGGGCAGATCACTTGAGGTCAGGAGTTTGAGACCAGCCCGGCCAACATGGTGAAATCCTGTCTCTACTAAAAATACAAAAATTAGCCAGGCATGGTGGTAGATGCCGGCAATCCCAGTTACTTGGGAGGCTGAGGCAGAATTGCTTGAATCCAAGAGGTGGAGATTTCAGTGAGTCAATATCACGCTATTGCAGTCCAGCCTGGGCAACAGAGTGAGACTCTACCTTATGAAAAAAAAAGAGGAAAAAGAAAAGAATACAAAGTCAACATATAAAAATTACTTGGATAATAAAAATATCATTTCCAAAATAGTATTAAAATGCATACAATCCTTATGGATAAATCTAACAAAATGTGTACAGAAACATGTACAAAATTTTTGTGCTGAAAATTATGACATTGAAGGGAGAAATCAAAACCAAAATAAGTTAACTGAACAATGCGCCATGTTCACAAATTGTAAGTCCCAGTGTAGGTGATAAATCAATTCCCCCAAAATCTATCTATACATACAACATAATTTTAATCAAAACTACATTAGACTTTTTAGAAAATGGCAATTTAAAAACTTGTGTGGGGAAACAAAGCACCTCAAATAGTCAAAATAATTTAAAAATATGAATAAATTTGGAGAACTTGTATGACTTCATGGCATCATTTGAAAAAAGCAACTAAAGTGGTGTGGGATGGGTGTAGCATGGGTATAGATATCAACAAAATTGTAAAGATCTCATATACTTCTGGTTGGAATGGAAAGTCACACAGCCAATTTTGAAAACAGGTTAGTAGTTTAACCAATTTAATCAAATACTTAACATATGGCCCAGCAATCCCCATCTTGTTTTATCCAAGAGTAATAAAAAGTTGTGTCCACACAAAGACCTGTACCTCAATGTTTATAGCAATTTTATTCATAATAGTCAGAAAATAACAAGCCCGTATTCATCAACCAGTAAATAACAATTTTTCTACATCCATAAGGAATTGCTGATACATAACATAAATAGATCTTGAAAATATATTATATGGAAAAGCCAGGTTTGAATGGATTAATGTATAATTATTATACGATGCAATTATATGGCATTCTGGAAAAGACAAACTGTACTGAAAGAAGCCGCCATTCCTAAAGGTTGGTGTGGTGATGGAGGGTACTCACTACAAACGGATGTGAGGAGACTTCCAGCATCCTTGTTTATAGTGATGATTACATGGCTGTGAATGTTCTTAAAAATTCAGCAAACTATATAGTTTTAAAAGGTAATTTTTTCTCTATGTAAGTAATCTGTGTTTTATTTTTTATTTTATTTATTTATTTATTTATTTATTTATTTATTTATTTATTTATGAGATGGAGTTTCACTCTTGTTGCCTGGGATGGAGTGCAATGGCGCAATCTCAGCTCACTGCAACCTCCGCCTCCTGGGTTCAAGCGATTCTCCTGCCTCAGCCTCCCAAGTAGTTGGGATTACAGGCATGTGCCACTATGCCTGGCTAATTTTTGTATTTTTAGTAGAGATGAGGTTTCTCCATGTTGGTCAGGCTGGTCTCGAACTCCCGACCTCAGGTGATCGCCCACCTTGGCCTCCCAATAATCAGTACTTTAAAAAGTAAAATATGTCATTTATCACAATAATAGAAAAAAGAGAAGAAAAACATTAAAATCAATAGAAGCAGAAAGGTATTTTGATAAAATGGGTAACAACTGCATTCATTTTAAGAAAAGAAACCCTAAACCGCTTAGCAAACTAGAATGAGAAGGAAATGTCTCCAACCTGATGAAAATTGTCTGATCAAATTGAAGAACATAATTAATGGTGATACAGTAAAAACTTTTCCCCTGTGAAGAAGACCCATTATGAATGCTTATAGGTTGCACTCTACATAGTCTTTGCCAGCACGTTAAATAAAAAGAAATATAAAAATTGTATGAGAAGTAGTGTAAACGTCATTATTCATAGAAAAACGATTATATATTTAGAAAACTACAAAAAATATACACAAATAATTATAACTGAATTTACCAGTGTCAGTGGATTTAAGATCAATATTAAAATAATATGTTGACAGCAAAGAGAAAAACAAACTGTCATAGTCTCTTTAGGCTGCTATAACTAAATACCTGAGACTGGGTAATTTATTTAAAAATTTAGAAATTTATTTCTCACAGTTCTGGAGACTGGGAAGTCCAAGGCGAAGGCACTAGCAAACTTGGTGTCTAGTGAGTGCCTGTTCTTTAGTCCTCACATGTTGAAGGAGCAAGATTGCTCTCATTTCAAGGATATATTAAAAAAAAATAAAGGCACTAATCCCATTCATGAAGACAGAGACCTAATGATTTAATCACTCCCCAAAGGACCTACTCTTAATACTATTGCATTGGTGATTACATTTCAACAGGCTAATTTTAGGGAAACACACACCTTAAGACTATAGAGCAAGCTATTTTTAATAATACACTTACATTAGTGTCAAAAGGCAACATATACTTAAAGAATAAATCAAAGCTACATACACACAAAACTATAACACACGATTGAAATAACTAAGATTGAGTATTTCAATGAATATGTTCTGTTTATAGATAGAAACACTTAGAATTGTAAATTTATCAATTTACAAATGTTCTCTCGATTTGAAATAATCCCCAGAAAAGCATCCCAGCTGCTTTTCTTATAGAAAATGACAAAATTATTCTAAAATTTATATGAGAATGTAAAGCCCAAAGAACAGCCAGGACATACGTGAAGAAAAAATTTTAATTTTTGTTGATTACTAAAAAGACACTTTAATTATGACAGTGTGACACTGGTGCAAGAAAAGCTAAACAGACCCCTAGCACTTAATAAAATGTCCAGAAGAAGATCCACATAGATGGTCACTTGATATTTGATAAAGATACACTGCAAATGATTAAAGGAAAAGAGGACATTTTAAATGAGTTATATGGGTCCAACTATATAACCATATGAGAGAAAATAGACTTTGATTCCTACTTTACTACAATTCCAAGTGGATTTTAAATTTAAAAGTGAAATGTAAAACAGCAAAGCTTCTATATGATGATACAGGAGAATATTAGTTTGGTCTTGAGTTAAGCAATAATCTATTAAAGAGTCACAAAATGTACTACTAATAAAGAAAATGAACAATAAATTGTAATACATTAAATTTAAAGTTATCTGGTCAACAAATTATTCCTATGAGAGTAAAAAGGACAAGTGGAAGGATAGGAAACTATATTTCTTACACATATATCTGACAAATAACATATTTAAGATACACAAAGAATATAAGGAAAATAAGGAAGCCAAATAAGGAAAAAAAGGAAATGACTATCTACTTTTAAAAAGACGATATCATAATTATCAATAAACATAAAATAGTGCTCAATTTCATCCATCAGAAGGAAGCAAATTAAGATCACAATGAGATACTACTACATACCAACCAGCATGGCTTAAATAATATTAATAATTCCAGCATAAGTTAAAATGTAAAGCTATTGGGAGTCTCATATTCTGCTGATAGAAGTAGTAAGTGGGACTGAAACATATGTAAACAATATGCTGCAGCAATGTAATTCCCAGGTATATTCCCAACAGAAATGTGCCCCTTTTGTTCACAAAAACCACGTTTATCACAGCACTATTCACGATGGTAAAAAACTAGAATATGTTCTCCTCCTCAAATGAAACAATGAACATAAAAACCGCAAGAGCAGAATGAAGAAACTGTGTGTGTGTGCATGCACGCGCACATGTCTGATTGCCATACATAATGAAAATGAATGAACTAGAACTACCTCATCAAAAACTGCCCAAATGAATTGATGGTGTTTGGATAGTGGTTACCCGTGCTGAGGATAGTAATAAGTGACTGGTAAGAGGCATAGAAGGAGATTTCAGGTGTTACGCTGCTCTCAATCTCACTTTCTCTTTTTTTCCCCCTCTATCCCTCCCCATCTGTATTAGTCAGGGTTCTCTTAGAGGGATGGAGCTAATAGGATGGATGGATGGATGGATGGATGGATGGAAGAAGAAAGAAGAAAAGAAGGAAGGAAGGGAGGGAGGGAGGAGAGAGAGAGATAGAGAAAGAGAGAAAGAGAGAGAGTTAGTTTATTAAGTATTAACTTACGCAATCACAAGGTCCTCCAATAGGCTGTCTGCAAGCTGATGAACAAGGAGAGGCAGTCGGAGTCCCAAAACGGAAGAACTTGGAGTGCAATGTTAGAGGGCACGAAGTACCCAGCACAGGAGACAGATTTAGGCTAGGAGGCTAGGCCCATTGTCTCATAGCTTCACATTTTTCTGCCTACTTTATAGTCACTGGTGGCTGATTAAATGGTGCCCACCTGATTAAAGGTGGGTCTGCCTTCCCCAGCCCACTGACTCAAATGTTAATCTCCTTTGGCAACATTCTCACAGACACACCCAGAATCCATATTGCATCCTTCCATCCAATCAAGTTGACACTCAGTATTAACCATCACACCATCCCCTCTCCTTCTTCCCCTCTCTCTTTTATAAGTGGTACACTAAAGAGTTTTCATTAAAAAAAAATTCAACGTTTAGATACAGGGCATATACATATATATACACACACAATATATATATGCATATATACACTATATATACATATAAACACTATATATTATACATATATACTATATATACACATATACACATATATTATACACGCATACACATTCATATATGCAGGTTTGTTACATGGGAATATGGCATAATGCTGAGGTTTGTGGTACAGATCTCATCGCCCAGGTAGTGAGTCGTATAGTACCCAATGGGTAGTTTTTCAATCTATGTTCCACTCTTCTACTTCCCCCCAGTAGTCCTGTAGTGTCTATTCTCATCTTTATGTCCATGTGTACTCAGTGTTTAGCTCCCATGTAAAAGTGATAACATACAGTGCTTGGTTTTCTGTTTTTACATTAATTTGTTTCGGATTATGGCCTCCAGCTACATCCATGTTACTGCAAAGGACATGATTTTATTCCTTTTTATGGCTATGTAGTATATACCACAGTTCTTGATCCAGTCCACCACTGACAGGCACCTAGGTGGTTGGTTCCATGTTTTTGCTATTGTGAATAGTGCTGCAATAAACATAAAAGTGTCTTTTTGGTAGAACAATTTGTTTTCTATATACCTAGTAATGGGATTGCTAGGTCGAATGGTAACTCTGTTTAAAGTTTTTTGAGAAATCTCCAAACTGGCAGTCAGTTGGGGCTAGAGCATCTCAGAAAGACATGAAGAGCCCTGGGGGATGGGCACTTATGGCTATGCTCCATCAGAGCTGCTCCATGCCAAAAAAATTAAAAATGCCCCTGGACTCCAGAGCAGCTAAAGCCCTGATTCTGACTACTCTCCAGGTAGATTCTGCTACCAGCTCAAATGTCCATAGGTCCGTGGGAGATCTAGGGTCTCCTTAAAGCTAGGATCCTAGAGGGTCATGGTAAAATTAGGCCATCAGTCTCTTCACTCCCCACTTCATTAGGAGACATTCTGGTATCCTGTGCGGTGTTCCTAACTTCCTCGCTCTGCAGCCTCAGAGTCTGTACCTCTTTATCCACTCTTGGTGTTTTCTCTTTGAGGTCTGCTCAAAGAATGTTGTTTTACTTGACATTTTGGTCTGTCTCAGTGGGAGTGGTACTTCCTTGCTATGTCTAGTTAACCATCTTGTCCCTATAGCCATGTCCTTTTTTGGAAAACTCATCTATCCAAACACAATTTGTTCGCTTATATCTGTATGTGCTACATTTTCATTAAGAGTTAATTATAAAAATAACTTGATGACTTCTTACTTTCCTGACGTCATCTCCTTCTCCTCTACTCTCCCCATCAGTCCACCCAAATTATATGAGGCTCCTTGCTCTTCCTCAGACATACAACTCTCAAACCCTTTGCAAGTACTATTCCTCTACATAGTGCTCCTGGGCTTGCTCGCTCTCCCTTTCTCAAATATCCCTGTCACAGCCTAATTCTCCTAAACAATACATAACTCTTTCCCTATCCTCTTCATTCTAAATTTTCTGTTTCTGTTACTCTGCTTTTTTTTCCATAGTACTTAATCCTCATCTGATGTTTAGTTACTACAGTCACTTGTTTATTGACTGTCTCTCTCTGCTAGAATCTAAATGGAATTGTATGAACCTAGAAAACTGCCTGCTTGTAACAGATGGATGCTAAATATTACTTGAAATGATAAATTAATCTCCTATTCCCAACACCAAGTTTTGAAAATGCTCATTTTATATATTTGCTGCAAATTCTATTTTAAAATAGGAAGTATTTGTGGATAAAGTTTAAGTGTCTTTGCCTCCATTTCCAGTCTTAATGTGAAATCCTTCTTTGGGGCAAAATTGCCATGAATTTTATTCTTATCTTTCAGTCATTTTATTTTACATTTGCTGCTGTGTACCTGTAAATCATATACAATATCTTATGCTTTTTAAAACTAAATAAATAGCATACAATATGTATCCCTCTGAAACTTGCTTATGACACAGTGCCCTTCAAGATTCCACAACATTGTTTCAGGACCTTGTCCATTCTTCTTAACAGCGGAGTTATATTTTACAATTATACTCCAACCTAGCACCCATCCTTTTATGGTTGGTATTTTATTTTTAATTACAATTTTTACATTTGCAACAAACGATATCGTAGTGAAGAAGCTTGTACGTGTCTTTAGGTGGAAATACAAAGTTTCTCTAAAACAGTGACTCCTAAAAGTGTGGTCACCAGAATTGCCTCATAATCATGTCTCAGGAAATCACTAAAAATTTAAAATAAGTTTCATCTCTTATTTTCCTAAAACTTATTTCTAAAAATGACTAATACCTTTAGAGAGACTTTAACAGTATTTGGACTAATTGTTGTACTAATTGACAGATTGTTTTCAGTAATTTCAGACAAATTATATCTTTCCTCAGGCAGTATTTAAGACAGCTTGTTTCACAACCTTCTCATAAACATTATTTTTTTAAAAAATGTTTATCTTTTCAAAAAATATTTTTGACAGATAAAAAATTATAATGAAGCTACATAATAATTTGTATAACGTGATTATTAGTGAGGTTGAAAATGTGATTTTTGTCTTTTAGTGAATTAACTATATTTCCTTTATTTTTTATAGAATTATATATTTATATCCTCTGATCCCACTGCTTTAGAGAAATTAATATTTTTAATAATTAATTATATATCAATTTACTTACTTTGCTTTTATTAATACATGATTATTTTCTAAACTAGGGCCAATAAAATTCACATATACTTGCTTTTGACTTTTTGTTATTTGTTAACTCATTTATTACATCAAACTCATCATGTCGTCTAAAATTTATTTTATTGTGTGGCATAGCTCAAATTTATTGTCATTTGGTTTTCCTTAAATTTTAATTTAGGAAGTTTCCAGCTGGACAGGGTTGTTCATGCCTGTAAACCCAGCACTTTGGGAGACCAAGGCAGGCGGATCACATGAGGTCAGAAGTTTGAGACCAGCCTGGCCAATGTAGTGAAACCCCGTCTCTACTAAAAATACAAAAATTAGCCAGGCATGGTGGCACACACCTGTAGTCCCAGCTACTTGGGAGGCTGTGGCAGAAGAATTGCTTGAACCTAGGAGGCAGAGGTTGCAGTAAGCAGAGATCGCACCACTGCACTCCAGCCTGGGTGACAGAGCGAGACTCTGTTTCCAAAAAAAAAAAAAAAGCTTTCACTCAAGTCAAGTTATAACTAATTTCTTTACAAACTCACCACTCAGGCCATCAGATGCCCCTGGAGATATTTGACATGCAAAATTTAAGGTGTCAATTATATAAGAGTCTCGATTTTTCTCAAGCAAGTGTTTACTTTCCAGAAATGTAAATTGTTGCATTTAATTATTATCTTAAATCCAGTTTTCAAGTGGACTGTCAGTTTGATCTCAAAGGTGAGGTACAGCAGGTATAAACAAGCGAACAGCAGGAAGTTTGTTGTCTTTCAATGCTTGGGAAAGCCAGTCCTATTCTCAATGGTAGAGTCCTTGCTGTAATGATTGCCACTTTTTCTTCACTTAATGTATACAATTTAGAAGTACTCTTTGATCTCATTCTTTCCTTCAAATCAGCTGTTTCCCACACTTTGAGAGATTCACCAAAAGAACTATAATTTCCTGGTCCTCAGGCTCAAAATCTTGATATTAAATGTTACCAAATATTCCTTAAAATAATAATACCTAAAGCTACTGTTACAGGCCAGTAACGGCAATTTCTAGCAAGTGTTTTATTAATATATATCCAGAAAAATGAAATCTAACCATGACATATTATAGCATCTCTCCATTTAAAAACTTATAAATATGAATGAAAAGTTGTGCACAAAAATATTTTTGTAGTATTGTTTATAATGTGCCTAATATGGAAACCATGTCAATATCTAATTTATGATAGAATTTGTCAGATGTTTACCATATCAAGTAGAATTGGATAGACTTCCACTATGGACTACTATTTAGCCATTAATATTTCTAAATAGATGTTATAATATTAAAAATGTCATGTAATGTTTGAAATGGACGCTAGAAAAATTACATGACCATGATTTTTAAAAAATAAGCAAAATAACCAGAAAACTATAGAAAAGAAAAAAAGCATGAGGGGTCTAGGGTGACTTTCTCCTCTTTTATTATTCATGTTCTATATTTTACAATAATCTATAGTACACCTGTATTACTTCTGTAATAATAAATTAGCAAACTTATTGATTACATGATGGATTCTTCTCTTCAAAAATTCAGTCACATAAAACATATTTTCATTCATCTTTTACAATTACTTATGTAAACTGCTTCCTTTACACTTCTACTTCAATATTGGTTTTCAAACCCTATTGCACTTGCCTACCACACTGCAGTAGGCACTGAGTCTTCTTCCTTCATATCCCCATCCTTCAATCCTCATTCACGTTATGTAAGCCAATACGGTCATATTACCTGAAGATGCATTTAAAATGAAATTCGTAGATAAAACATGGCTTTTTTATTTGAATACAAACTATTTAAGAATGATGAACATCTTCTAAAGAAATATTTCAGAAAAGCCTAATGTAAATGTATAGTCTCTAAAAGTCTTCCACATTTGTTACGTGGAAAAGCTGTGCTGCCTTGTGCTACTGCAAGGCAGTATTTTTATTTTTAGTGCTGAGGTACATGTGCAGGTTATGCAGATTTGTTACATAGGTAAACGTGTGCCATGGTGGTTTGCTGCATCTATCCACCCATGACCCAGATATCAAGCCCAGCATGCATTAGCTATTTTTCCTAATACTCTCCCTCCCTCACCACCCCAACAGGCCAAGTGTGTGTTGTTCCCTCCCTGTGGCAATGTGTTCCCTTTGTTCAGTTCTCATTTATAAGTAAGAATATGTGGTGTTTGATTTTCTGTTCCTGTGTTAGTATGCTGAGGATAATGGCTTCCAGCTTCATTCATGTCACTACAAAGGACATAACCTCATTCCTTTTTTATGAGTGCATAGTATTCCATGGTGTATATGTGGCACATTTTCTTTATCTAGTCTATCACTAATGAGCATTTGGGTTGATTCCATGTCTTTGCTATTGTGAATAGTGCTGCAGTGAATATATGTGTGCATGTATCTTTGTAATAGAATAATTTATATTCCTTTGGATATATACCCAGTGATGGGATTGCTGGGTCAAATGGTAGTCTGTGTCTAGGTCTTTGAGGAATCACTGCACCATCTTCCACTATGGTTGAACTAATTTACATTCCCACCAACTGTGTAAAAGTTTTTCTGTTTATTCACAACCTACCAGCATTAATTGTTTCTTGACTTTTTAATAATCACCATTCTGACTGGCATAAGATTGTATCTCACTGTGGTTTTGATTTCCATTTATCTAATGATCAGTGATGTTGAACTTTTTGGCATATGTTTGTTGGCTGCCTGAATTTCTTCTTTTAAGAAGTATCTGTTCATGTCCTTTGCCCATCTTTTAATGGTGTTGTTTTTTTCTTGTAAATTTGCTTTAGTTCCTTGTAGATTCTGGATATTAGACCTTTGTCAGATGGATGAATAGCATCCCACTCTGTAGGTTGCCTGATTTCACTCTGATGATAGTTTCTTTTGCTGTGCAGGAGCTCTTTAATTAGATCCCATTTGTCAATTTTTGTTTTTATTGCAATTGCTTTTGGTGATTTCATCATGAAATATTTGTCTGTGCCTATGTCCTGAAAGGTATTGCCTAGATTTTCTCCTAGAGTTTTTATAGTTTTGGGTTTTACATTTAAGTCTTTAATCCATCTTGAGTTCACTTCTGTTTAAGGTGTGAAGAAGGGGTCCAGTTTCAATTTTCTGCTTATGGCTAGCCAGTTCTCCCAGCATCATTTATTAAATAGGGAATTATTACCCCCATTGCTTATTTTTGTCAGGTTTGTCAAAGAGTGCCATGCTGTTCTGGTTATGGTAGCCTTAGAATGTAATTTGAAGTCTGGCAGCATGATGCCTCCAGCTGTGCTCTTTTTGTTTAAGATTGTCTTGACTATATGAGCCTTTATTTTGGTTCCATATGAATTTTACACAAGTTTTTCTAATTGTGTGAAGAATGTCAATAGTAGTTTAATGAAAATAATATTGAATCTATAAATTACTTTGGGCAGTATGGTCATTTTCACGATATTGATACTTCCTATCCATGAGCATAGAATTTTTTTTTTTTAATTTGTTTTGTGTCTTCTCTGGTTCCCTTGAGCAGTAGTTTATAGTTCTCCTTGAAGAATGGTTTGTAGTTCTCACTGTTGTTCTTAGCTGTATTTCTAAGTATTTTATTCTCTTCAAAGCAATTGTGAATGGGAGTTAATTCCTGATTTGGCTCTAACAATCTGGCTTTAGACCAAATCAAGGCAGTCCTATTTACAATAGCTACAAAAAAATTTGACTAGGAACATATTTAACCAAGGTGATGAAATATCTCTATCAGGAGAGTTATAAACCACTATAAATTACTGTTGAAATAAATCATAGATGGCACAAATGGGTGGAAAAACATTCCATGCTCACGGACTAGAAAAATCAATATTATTAAAATGATCATAGTTCCCAAAGCAATCTACATATTTACATAATTCCCATCAAATTTTCAACATCCTTTGTCACACAATTAGAGAAAACAATCATAATATTCATATGAAACCAAAAAGAGACCCTGAATAGACAAACAAATCCTGAGCAAAAAGAACAAAGCTGGAGGCATCACATTACCCCACTTAAAATAATACTACAAGGCTATTGTAACTAAAAGAGCATAAAACTGGCATAAAAATAGACACATGGGACAATAGAAGAGACGAGAGAATGCAGAAATAAAGCCACATACCTAAAATCAACTAATCTTTGACAAAGGTAGAAAAAAAGATGCACTGGGGAAAGGACACCCTATCCAATAAATGAGGGCTGGAAAATTGGATAGCCATATACCAAAGAATGAAACTGGACCCATATCTCTCATCACACACAAAAATTAATTCAAGATGAATTAAAGACTTAAATATAAGACTTGAAACTATAAAAATTCTAGAAGAAAACCTAACAAAACCTTTTTTGGACATTAGTCAAGGCAAAGAATTTATGATCAAGTCTTCAAAAGCAAATGCAACAAAAACATAAATAGGCAAATAATATCAAAATAAGTTTAAAAGCTTCTGCACGACAAAAAAATCATCAATAAAATAAACAACCCAAAAAATGGGGGAAAATATTTGCAAAGTATGCATCAAAACAAAAAAGGACTAGTATCCAAAATCCAGAAGGAACTCAAACAGCTCAACACAAAAAAGACAAATAATCCTATGAAAAAGTGTACAAGACATTAAGAATTTTCAAAAGAAGATATACAAGAAACCAACAAATACATGAAAAATATGCTCAATATCACTAATAATCTGAGAAATACAAATTAAATCACAATGACAGACCATCTTACACTAGTTAGGATGACTGTTATTTAAAAGTCAAAACAACACATGCTGCCAAGGATGCAGAGGAAAAGGAACACATGTACACATTTAGTGGGAAAGTAAATAGGACATTCTTTACAGAAGACAGTATGGTGATTTCTCAAAGAACTAAAAATAGAACTACTATTCAATCCAGGTATCCCACTACTGAATATATACCCAAAGAGAAAGAAATAATTATATCAAAGAGATACCAGCACTTGTATGTTTATTGCAACACTATTTATAAGATATGGGATCAGTCTAATTATTTATCAATGGAGGACTGGATTTAAAAAAAATGCATTGTATGTATATATAATGGAATACTATTCAACCATAAAAAAGAATAAAATCATGTATTTTGCAGCAACATGGATGACGCTAGGGGTCATTATAACTGAAATCACTCAGAAGCAGAAAGTCAAATACTACATGTTCTCACTTATGAATGGGAGGTAAACAACAGGTACACATGTACATACAGAGTGGAATAATGGACACTGAGGACTCCCAAAGATAGGAGGGTGAGAGAGGAGTGAGGGATGAAATACTAACTTTTGAGTAAAATAAACAGTATTTAACTAATGAGTACACTAAAAATCCAGACTTTACTACTATGCAATATATGCATGTAAAAACTCTGCGTTTGTACCCCCTAAATAATCATATATATAATAATGTATATTAATAATTATAATTATTAATGCAAATACTAATAATTATTTGCTTGTATGGCTGTCTTCACATTTTTTGTAAATCTCTTTGCAGCAGAATCCATTCCTTATCATTTCTAAAATTCTCCAGCATAAGAATATAATGTATTTATATAAGTATTTTCATATTTTAGATGTGCTGCTTGAAATATTTTTTGTTGCCCATATTCCTGAGCCCCAGTGTTATTCAACAGGATACTAATATCCAAATCTGGCTTTGTGTCAGCATTGCCTGGGGGCACTTAAAAAAAATAAAGTTCTCTGACTTCATCCTCAGTCTCCTGAATCAGAACTTCTGAAAAATGGAGCCTGTTTATCTGTATTTTTACCATGGTTTGCAGGTGATTCTTCTACAGTCATCTCTGTATTCAGGTGTAAGCATTGTACCTCACGGAACTAAAATAGGGTGTTTTTTTTTTTTTTTTCTATTAATTTGGAAAGAGATATCTACTCTCTCTTCTTTACCATCAAGTACCACTTGAACATTTTTCTTATTCTCCCAGACTTTTAACAGATGCTTTTATCCAACAAACAAATGTTGACTTGAATAGTGTTTTCACAGTAAACACCAGTGAAAGGGTAGGAATTAAGAAGGAAGAGGGGATTTGGAGGGTATTGGTACTCAAGGGTATTCCATTGTTTTTAAGTCACTTTAACATTCAACTCTGAATTGAAACCTAGATTCTTACAAACTTGTTGAGTGTGATGATACAATAGCCACTTCATATGGAATCAAAATGCTGCCAGACCAACATCTAGTGTTGAGCTGAGAGATCTCTGGGAAGAGGTGAAAGGACTGCAGGTATAGCAGTCATACTAAATTAATAATCATCAATAATTTACCAAACGTGTTAGGAGAAAAATCTCAAATGGGCTCTGCAGTGCTTCCTAAGTAAACATTCATGGAGAAATTATTCTCAGTTTATAGATTAGAGACAGACAATTTCTGAAGCCTTCATATCTTGAAGTCTATGACGTTTCTTACAACAGGTGGGAGATGAAGAGCTCAAAGAGCATTAAATAAGGGTTAAGATAACTGGTTCTGATGCTTGTTTTCTTCTATCTGACTGTAATCTTGGCTATTACACTTCTTTTGGCCATTTTTCATTGATCTACAAAATGAGTGATAGAATGACATTTTCTTTAATTTCATTTACTGTTTCAAAAAATTATCTGCATCTAAAATTTTTACTGACAATGTCAAAGGAGAGGTACATAAGGTTGAAATTTGGATGCAAAAGGAATATGTCATTAAGTTCTTCAAAATGGACATGGAAATCAATGAACTCTTTTAACCTCAATAAGAATAAAGAGTTCCCCAAGAAAGAGAAATATAGAGACAAATGAGAGAGAGAAATGACAGAGACCAAATTTAATTCTAAATCTTGTGACAAAATAATATAATGATAAATATTAACTGTGTCATTGAAATGAATAGTCAGGGTTATGGCACTTTTAACAAAGATGTAATATAATATAAAACTTGAAAAGTTTAAAACACTTGAAGCAGACAATTGAATAAGGAAGGGAATTTTATTGTTTCCCATAACTGTACTCACTACCGTTTTCATTCTCTATTCTGGGTCTCCACAGGACTTCTCATAGTATGGGCATAGGAAGAACTTTTGCCCAGCTAGCTTAAATGAAGAGTTTTTGTTTTCTCTATTGTCATGGATAGTTGTCCTCTGGAATTGTGGTTTTTTAAATTTATTTCCATTACTTTTTTCTTTCATCTCTCTTCAATGTGGTAAACTAGTCAGACTCACAGCCAATTCTATAGCCTTATATTTTCCCAGGTCTATGATCTGAGAAACTTCAGGGAAGATTTTGGAAGGAGAGTGACAACATATCTCTCAACAATGCAAGTTCAGGTCAACAAGGGCTGGTGCTAATTGCAATTCTAACCTGTTTCAGCTTCTTTATCCTCACTGTTTCAGAATGCAATAAAGAAATATGCAACATGTATCAGCATGCCATGAATTGTTATGGTTGAATAATATTCCATTATACAGCTATAGTATATTTAATTTCTCCATGTGTTTTTCGATGAACACTGGGTTGTTTCTACCTTTTGGCTATTATGAATAATGCTGCTATAAGCATACATGTAGAAATTTTCATGTGAACATGTTTTCATTAATATTGGATATATACTTAGGAATGAAATTGCTGGGTCATACAGTAACTGTTCAATGAAAACATTTTGCTAATTGGAAGAAGCCAGTCCCAGAAGATTACATATTACTCAGAATGATGATTAATAAAAGTATTTACACATGTTACATGATTTCACTTTTATAAAGGTACATAGGGAAATCTATAGTGACAGAACACGTATTGGTAGTTGCACATGGCTGAGAGTGCAGGGTAGGTATAGGGGTTTGATAGCTAAAGGGTCTAGGATTTCTTTCTGAGGCGATAAAAATATTCTAAAACTGATTGTGGTGATAGTTGCATATATTTATGATTATACTAAAAATCATTGAACCACACATTTCAAATGAGATATCTTAATAAAACTGTTAAAATTACTGGGAAAACATATTCTCATCACTTAAAGCACATGGGAGCATTTCGTTTTATTTAGAATCATCTTTCCACACTTGGCCCTAGTTATTCATTCTGGTAAATCTTTCACTGATTCTTGAGGTCAGCATAAGTGAAGCTAGTCTGTGCTAAGAACAATGATAGATCCTTTCAGTTATACTAGATTTATTGGCTACATGGGTGTCCTCACATCAGATTGCTATCTCTTTGGGAGGGAAAGTACTATCATATTAATAATTATTTCCCTAGGGCCAAACAGAGTCTGAAAACAGTACATAAAAATAAATATGTTATATGGGTTAATACTGTAGAGAGTTAGAGTTTTAGTAAGGAAGCATACAAGATAACTTAATTTAGAATTGCCAATTCTATTAAACACCAAATTAGACTTCTCATTTACAGTGTCACCTGGCTAGCACTTCCAGACACAGCCACTTAAACTTACCACCAAGGTACTTATTTGTAAGGACATGGATAAAGACAAATATTCACATCATCTTCTAAAATAGACACTGACATCTAAGAGCTAAGAATCTCTGATCATTAAAAGATAGGGCTGCTTTAAAAAAATATATACAAACACACAAATACACGAACAAACATGTGTCCTGGTCATGAATTACCTTTTGAAGTAGAACAATCCTATTTATATGAAAGAAGTTGGGGAGACAATAGACATTCCTTGTCTTGATTTATAATTCTATACAGAGATACAAGGATTTTGTCACACAGGAAATGGACAGCCATCTCTACGTGAGCAGTCATCTCTTCATATAGGCTGTGTTTGATGTGTAAAATGACCACTGCATACCTCATATGAAAATATGCATAAACATTTAGCAATTCCAAGGAAATATTCAGTGGTGGCAAGTACTTGCATCTGTTACCCAAATACAATAGAGCCACTGTGTATAGTCTTTCAGACATGGTATTATATCAAATGAACTACAGGCTGATGCTCAAATTTTGAAACATATATGTTTGTGTGTCTCTATATATGAAGAGGCAGCAAACAGTAAATAACATTGCAAGATTTCATAATAACCATCTTTACCTTATTTTCTTGAAAGGCCTTCTAGCAAATATAAAATAGTATTTTTTCTTTATCTTACAACATCTTTTGTATTATTTCCCACTTTTGATTTCAGGAGTACGTGTGCAGGTTATGAAACTTAGTTACATAAACTTGTACCATGATGCTTTGCTGAACAGAACATCCTATCACCTAGATATTAAGCCCAGCATTCATTAGCTATATTTCCTGATGCTCTCCCTCCTCCCACCACCCAACCTCCAACAGGACCAGTGTGTGTTTTTCTCCCCCATGTGTCCACATGTTTTCATCATTCAGCTCCCACTTATAAGTGAGAATATGTGATGTTTGGTTTTCTGTTTCTGCATTAGTTTGCTGAGGATAATGGCTTCTGGATCCATTCATGTCCCTGCAAAAGACATAAATCTCATTCCTTTTTTTATGGTTGCATAGTATTCCCTGGTGTATATGTACCACATTTTCTTTATCCATTCTATCATTGATGGGCATTTGGAATGATTCTATGTCTTTGTTATTGGGAACAGTGCTGTGATGAACACATACATGCATCTATCTTTCTAACAGAATGATTTATATTACTTTGGGTATATACCCATCAATGGGATTGTTGGGTCAATTGTATTTCTGCCTCTAGGTCTTTGAGGAATTGCTACACTGTCTTCCACAATGGTTAAACTAACATTCCAAGCAACAGTGTGAAAACCTTCCTTTTTCTTCACAAGCTCGCCAACATCTGTTTTTTGACTTCTTAATGATAACCATTCTGAGTGGTGTGAGATGGTATATCATTGTGGTTTTAATTGGTGTTTCTTTAATGATCAGTGATGCTGAACTTTTTTTAATATGCTTTTTGGCCACATGTACATCTTCTTTTGAGATGCATCTGTTCATGTCCTTTGCTCACTTTTTAGTGGGGTCGCATTTTTCTTGTAAATCTCTTTAAGTTCCTTGTAGATGTTTGATATTGGACCTTTGTCAGATGGATAGATTGTAAAATTTTCTTCCATTCTGTAGGTTGTCTATTCATGCTGATGATAGTTTCTTTTGCTGTGCAGAAACTCTTTAGTCATATCCCATTTGCCAATTTTTGCTTTTGTTGCAATTGCCATTGGTGTCTTTTTCATGAAATCTTTGCCCATGGCTATGTCCTCAATGGTATTACCTGGGTTCTCTTCTAGGGTTTTTATCATTTGTGGTTTTAAATTTAAGCATTTAATCCATCTTGAGTTGATTTTTGCATATGGTGTAAGGAAGGAGTCCAGTTTCAATTTTTTGCATATGGCTAGCCCATTCTCCCAGCACCACTTATTATATAGGGAATCCTTTCCTGTTTTTGTCACGTTTATTGAAGATCAGATGGCTGTGGGTGTGCAGTCTTATTTCTGAGTTCTCTATTCTGTTCCATTGATCTGTGTATCTGTTCTTGTATTAGTACCATGCAGTTTTGGTTACTGTAGCCTTGTAGTATAGTTTGAAATTGGGTAGGGTAATGTGTCCAGATTTGTTATTTTAGCTTTGGATTATCTTGGCTATTTGGGCTATTTTTTAGTTTCATATAAATTTTAAAATAGTTTCTTTCTAATTGAGTAAAGAATGTCAATGGTAGATTAATGCAAATAGCATTGAATCTATAAATTGCGATGGCTGGTATGGCCATTTTAACAATATTGATTCTTCATATTAGTGAGCATGAAATATTTTTCCATTTTGTTGTGTCATCTCTGATTTATTTGAGCAATGGTTTGTCATTCTCCTTGAAGGGACCCTTCACTTCCCTTGTTAGCTGTATTTGTAAGTATTTTATTCTTTCTGAGGCAACAGTAAATGGGAGTTCATTCATGATTTGGCTTTCAGCTTGCCTGTTGTTGGTGTATAAGAATGCTAGGAACTTTTGCACATTGATTTTGTATCCTGACACGGCTGAAGTTGTTTATCAGCTTAAGAAGGTTTTGGGCTGAGATGATGGGGTTATCTAGATAAAGGATCATCTCATCTGCAATCAAAGACAGTTTAACTTCCTTTCTTCCTATTTGAGTACTCTTTTTTCTTTCTCTTGCCTGATTTCCCTGTCCAAAATTTCTAATACTATAACAAATAGGAGTGGTGAGAGAGGGCATCATTGTCTTGTACCAGTTTTCAAGGGGAATGCTTCCAGCTTTTGCCCATTCAGTATTATATTGTATTATATTGGCTGTGGGTTTATCATATATGGCTCTTGTTATTTTCAGGTATATTCCTTCAATACCTAGTTTATTGAGAGTTTTTAATATGAAGGGATGTTGAATTTCATCAAAGGCCTTTTCTGTGTCTATTCAGATAATCATACAGGTTTGTCATTCATTTTCTTCATGTGGTGAATCACAATTATTGATTTACATATGTTGAACCAACCTTGCTTCCCAGAGATGAAGCCTAATTGATCATGGTGAATACGTTTTTTATGTGCTGCTGGATTCAGTGTGCCAGTATTTTACTGAGAATTCCTGCATCAATGTTCATTGGGAATATTGGCCTCAAGTTTTTTGTTGTTGTTGTATCACCTGCAGGTTTTGGTATCATGATAATGTTGGACTCATAGAATGAGTTAGGCAGGAGTCCCTCCTTCTCAATGTTTTGGAATAGTTTCACTAGAAATGGTACTAGCTCTTCTTTGTTCCTCTGGTAGAATTAAGCTGTGAATCTTTCTGGTTCTGGGCTTTTCTTGGTTGTTAGGCTATTTATTACTGCCTCAATTTCAGAACTCAATATTAGTCTCTATTCAGGAATTCAATTCCTTTCTGATTCAGCCTTAGGAGGGTGTATGTGTCCAGGAACTTATTCATTTCTTGTAGATTTTCTAGTTTATGTGCATAGGGGTGTTTATAGTATTCTCTAATGGCTGTTTGTATTTCTGTGGGGTCATTGGTGATATCCCCATTATCTTTTATGATTCCGTTTATTTGAATCTTTTCTTCTTTATTAGTTTAGCTAGTGGGTCTATTTATTTATTTTTCAAAGAAACAGTTCCTGGATTTGTTGATATTTTGAAGGATTTTTCATCTTTCTCTCTCCTTCAGTTCAAGCTCTGATCTTGGTTATTTATTGTCTTCTCCTAGCTTTGGGGTTTGTTTGCACTTGGTTCTCCAGTCGTTTTAGTGTTATTTTCAGGTTGTTAACTTGAGATATTTCTAGCTTTTTGATGTGGGTATTTAGTGCTATAAATTTCCCTCTTAATACTGCTTTCACTGCGTCACAGAGATTCTGGTACATTGTTTCTTTGTTCTTATAAGTTTCAAATAACTTCTTTATTTCTACCTTAACTTCATTACTTACCTAAGAGTCATTCAGGAGAAGGTTGTTTAATATCCATGTAGTCATGTGTTTTGAGTGAATCCTTAATCTTGAGCTGTAATTTGATTGCTCTGTTGTCTGAGACACTTAGGATTTCAGTTCTTTTGCGTTTGCTGAGGACTGTTTTACTTCTGATTATCAGTTTTAGAGTAAGTGCCATGTTGTAATAAGAAGAATGTATATTCTGTTGGTTTTTGGTGGAGAGTTCTGTAGATATCTATCAGATCCTCTTGATCCATAACTGAGTTGGGGTCCTGAATATCTTTATGTCTTGATGATCTATGTAATATTGTCAGCAGGGTGTTGAAGTCTCCCACTATTATTATGTGGAACTCTAAGTCTCTTTGAAGGTTTTTAAGAACTTGCTTTATGAATCTGGGTAATCCTGTATTGGGTGCATATATATTTTGGATAATTAACTCTTCTTGTTGAGTTGAACACTGTACCATTATGTAATGTCCCTTCTTTGTCTTTTCTTATCTTTGTTGGCTTATAGTCTTTTTTTGTCAGAAACTAGAATTGCAAACTCTGCTTTTTCTATTTTCTATTTGCTTGGTGAATTTTCCTCCATCCCTTTCTTTTGAACCCATGTGTGTCTTTACATGTAAGGTGGGTCTCTTGAAGACCACATACTGATGGGTCTTGGTTCTTTATCAAGCTTGCCACTCTGTGTCTTTTAATTGGGGCATGTAGCTCATTTATATTTAAGATTAGTATTGCTATTGTGAATTTGATCCTATCCTCATGATGCTAGTTGGTTATTATGCAGGGTTGTTTGTGTGGTTGCTTCATAGTGTCACTGGTCTGTGTATTTCAGCTTGCTTTTGTAGTGGCTGGTAATGGTTTTTCTTTTCTATACTAAGTGCCTCCTTCAGGAATTCTTGTAAGGCAGGCCTGGTGGTAATGCATTCCCTCAGCATTTGCTTGTCGGAAAAGCATCTTGTATCTCCTTTGCATATGAAGCTTAGTTTTGCTGGATATGAAATTCTGGGTTGGAAATTCTTTCCTATAAGAATGATGAATATTGGTCCCCAATATCTCCTGGCTTGTTCTGCTGAGATGTCTGCTGTTAATCCGATGGGCTTCCCCTTGTAGGTGACCTGACCTTTCTCTCTGGCTGCCATTAACATGTTTCCTTGCATTTTGAACTTAGAGAATCTGATGATTATGTTTCTTGAGGGTAATCTTCTCATGAAATATCTTACTGGGGTTTCTGCATTTCCTGTATTTAAATATTGGCCTGTCTTGTCAGGTTAGGGAAGTTCTCCTGGATGATATTCTAAAGTACGTTTTCCAATTTGGCTCCATTATCCCCAACTCTTTTAGGTACCCTAATCAGTCATAGATTTAGTCTCTTTACATAATCCCATATTTCTCAAGGTTTTGTTCATTTCTTTTTATTCTTTTTTTCTCTATTCTTGTCTGCTTGTCTTATTTCAGAAAAATAGTCTTCAAGGTCTGAGATTCCTTTTTCCACTTGTTTTATTCTGCTGTTAATATTTGTTATTGCACTGTGAAGTTCTTGTATGCTTTGCAGCTCTAACAAGTCAGTTATGCTCCTCTCTAAACTAGCTATTTTGGCTGTCAGCTCCTGTATTGTTTTATCATTATTCTTAGCTTCTTTGCATTGGGTTACAATATGCTTCTTTAGCTCAGTGAAGTGAAGTTTATTATTATCCCACCTTCTGAAGCCTACTTCTATCATTTTTGCTATCTCAGCCTCAGCCCAGTTATGAGCCCCTGCTGGAGATGTGTTGCAGTCATTTGAAGGAAAAGCAGCACTCTGGCTTTTTGAGTTTTCAACATTTTTGCATTGATTCTTTTTCATCTTTGTGGGCTTATCCACCTTTGATCTTTGTAGTTGCTGACCTTTGGTTGGGGTTTTTGTGAGACTTGTTGTTGTTGTTTTCTGGTTTGTTTTGTTTTTTTTAGCTAATAGTCTGACCATTCTTCTATAGACCTGCTGCAGTTTGCTGGAGGTCCACTCCAGACTCTAGTTGCCTAGGTTTTTCCCATACCTGGAGGTATCACCAGTGAAGTCTTCAAAACAGCAAAGATGGCAGCTTGCTCCTTCCTCTGGAAGCATCATCCCAGATGGATACTGACATTTTGCTGGCCCCAACACACCTGTAGTGGGTGGTTGGAGACCACTGTTGGGAGGTCTCACCCAGTCAAGAAGAATAAAATCAGGAACCTGCTTAAAGAAGTAGTCTGGATGCTTTCTGGTAGAGCGGCTGTGCTGTCTTGGAGACCCCTCCAGCCTCCAATTGGTTTGGACTCTCCAAAGCCCACAGGCTGGACCAGTTAAGAAACCCAAACAGCCAAGGTGGTGGCCTGCCCTGCTCCTCAGGCACTGTGTCCTAGGGAGAAATTAGAGCCCTGTCAGCGCTGTAGAACATCAGTGGGGGTGGTCAGAGACCCCAGCTGGAAGGACCCAGCTAGGGGGATCTGCCTCACAAGGACTGGATCGAAGTCCCACTTAAAATAGCAGTCTGGACATAACTTGACAAAATGTCTGTGTTGTGGTGGGAAACTGTCTCTGGCCCTGTTGTCTTGGATTGTCCAAAGCTCACAGGCTGGAAAGGCTGAGTCATCTAACCAACCCAGGTGATAGCCCTCCCAACCCCAGGCACTTCATCCTAGGGAGAGATCAGAGCTCTGTCCATAATAGGTGAGGGCAGGCATGGCTGGAGGACCTGGCTGAGAGGTCCTGCCCAGTGAGGAGGAATTGATTGGGGTGCTGCTTAAAGAAGCAGTCCGGCCACAATCTGGCAAAGCTGCTGTGCTGTGCTGCACTGCTGAGGGAGACCTTTCCTTGCCCAGATTATTTGGACTCTCCAAAGCCCTCAGGCTGAAATGGATGAGTCGACCAAATAGCAGAGATGGCACCCACCCCTCCCTTGGGGGCTCCAGCCAGTCTCAGGCAGGCTCCACCCTGTTGCTGGTGGTAGGCTGGAATTCCAAGCCAGTGGATCTTATCTTGTGAGGGGCTGTGGAAGTGGGGCCCATAGACCAACACTGCTCTGTTCCCTGGATTCTGCCCCCTTCCTAGGGGTATGTGCAGACCTCCCACCTTGCCTGAATTGCAGATACCTTTTGTTGGGGATCCTGGAATATGTAAAGCTGACTTGGTCTCTGCATGCCTAAGCAACTGCTCTGCCAAGACTCCACACAGCTCTCTGTGTCAGCTCCAAGGCTCTGGTAGCAGGGCCTCACAAGGGGATCTCCTGATCCCTGAGTTGCAAAGATCCATGATATCCTGGGATTGCTGAATCACTTACCATTTCCCTTGGCTGGACATGGGGGTTCCTTTGGGTCTGTGTTTCTCCTGGATGGGTCATTGCCCCACTCTGCTTTTCTTTATTCTCCACAGGGCAACTTGTTTCTTTATTTAGTCCCATTGCAAGAACCTGGATATTTCAGTTGAAGGTGCTGTATTCACTCGCCCCTTTCGTTCCTCTCCAAGAGTGTGGCAGACCGCAGCTGCTTCTGATTGGACATCTTAGTCCCTCCCCTCCCCTACAACATCTTTATGAAATGTGTTTCCTTCCTATGAAGAGATGAAGAATTGTAAGAATCCAAACAGATAAAATAAGTTACCTGTAAATAAATAAAAATGAGGCTGGCCTCATATTTCCCTGTAGAATCAAATGTCTGAAGTCAGTGGATACTACTCTTTAGATTTTGATGGAGAAAGCTTCTGACCTAAGAGTTTCTGTCCAAATAAGTTATTGTTTGTATTATCTAGGTTTTAGTTTCTGTCACATCTTAGCTTTTTTTTTTTTTTTTTTAAATGTTGGTTGGAAATTTCTTCAGGAATTCGGTGATGTTTGCTCATACTTAAACTTGAATCACTATAAAGTTGATTGGTAAATGTGGACACCTGGAAGAGTCTTGTAGACTGTAATTTACAAGCTTAATCATGGAGAGGTCTGAAGAAGTGATTTCACTGGGAACTCCCACTAGTAATTTGTATAGTTACTCGTTTTCTAGAGCTGGTCAGACTTCTCAGACAAAAAAACTTCTAATATCTTCCCTAACAGGAAAATAAATAAATAAATAACAGCTTCCAGAAATCTAGGA
Source organism: Colobus angolensis palliatus (assembly GCF_000951035.1). Classification (NCBI taxonomy): domain Eukaryota; kingdom Metazoa; phylum Chordata; class Mammalia; order Primates; family Cercopithecidae; genus Colobus; species Colobus angolensis. The sequence goes on along the minus strand of NW_012114866.1, from coordinate 988,664 downwards.
ACTAAGTTGGGGATGAGGATTGAGGTTTGGCAGTTCAACTGTCAATGGAGCATTTTCCAGTTCCTCTGTTTTCAAAGCTTTCCACTGTGTCTTGTGTCTGAATGTAGAAACTGCAGAGTTCCTCCTTAGAGAGTATGTCTGTGCTTTTGACGACAATGTATTGCAATGGAGATAGCCACTACCTCTGCAGAAACTGGGATGTTTGATTCGGCAGCAAGCGGCATCATAAAAAGACTTCAAAATAAGCACGTTGTTTTTGGTTTTCCCTCCACACCCATTCCAGAGGTACACTGTTCAATTCCTGAGCCTTTCAGAATTTCTGCAGTGCACATTGCATAGCTTTGTTGCTGTCCACTCTTCCAGTGTAGGGTTCAGCTTAATCAGGACTGCTACTATCACTATTCACGTTATGCATCCCACCTTCCCAGACGGGTACGATCTCTTCTTTTAGGCATGTCTTTGTGAGTTTATTCACTTAATAATCACCTTTATCATGTGTTTTTGTTTAACCTTAGCAGAAAGTAACATTAAATGTGGTTTAACCAAAATCTATTAATGAATTTTCTAATTTTATATCATAACTAGAAGAGTGACAGATGAATCTTAGTTGGTCATGTGAGTTTTTTTTTTTTTTTAATTTCTTTGCTTGTTTTGCTAATTTTCTTTGCTAGTTTGCCAATTTTATTGAGATTTTTGCATCATGTCCATTAGGGATAGTCCCCTGTGGTCTTCTTTTATCTTGTTGTCTTGTTTTGGTTTTGCAATAAAGTAAACTGGACTTACATAATTAGTTACAGAGATGTCTTCCATTTTTATTGTGCATAACAGATTAATGTAGAGGATATGTGTTCCTAGGTATTTTGACAAAACACAATTGTAAAACCATCAGGAAATGTTACTTTTTCAAATAGATATTTTAATACTGATTAAATTTCTTTAGTAATTTTGGTTTATTTAGATTTTCTATTGCTTGTAAGTCAACATTGTGAATTGTATTTTCCCTTAAATATATACATTTTATCTCAGATTTACAATTTTATTCATAGAATTTTTGGGTAGAATTATTATGATTTTATTTAATGATCACTGCATCTATAGTTATAATGCTTTTATAAGTTGATTTGTGTTTTCTCTTGGTTTTCTTGATTAAATTTCTCAGAAATCTATCAATTCTCAAAAATATATTCCCTTTAAAATATTTTAAAAATTACTAATCTTACATTCATTTTTTCTTTTGTTCTGTTTTTCTTTTTGCTCTAATTTTGTATTTAATATTTAAAAAATAAATTTTACAGTTTTACCTCTCTTGTAATATATGTTACTTGAGCTATGAGTTCCTATCAAAAAGCCATATTTTTCATCTTCCAAGTTCTGACATATAAAATTTATATTTTTCAATTACAAATATATGGTGAGATATATTTTTATTTCTTCTATAATTTATACATTTACAAATATGCAGTTTGTGGTTTTTCATAATTTATACTTTTATTACAATATGACTAGAAAACATATCTGCATAATTTTATTATTTTTTAATATTTAATTTTTGGCTAGGTTGATGGCTATTTATTAAAATGTTGCATATTTTACTAAACAAAGTTTGGTATATCACTTTCTGAGAGATTCATTAAAATTTTGTGCTACAGTTAAGGATACTTCTATATCAATATTCAATTTTGTGGCTTTGTTGATAGGAGCAAACACATTTAGGGAATTGCATATTTCTGGTGCAAAATTGTAAAATATTTAGAAGTAAACAACAGAAACACCACAATTAAAATTTTGTATAAACATAAAATGTTACTGAATCTTAATAGCCTTTAATTTGTATGGTAGAGAATTATTGCTTTTCTTGTCAAGTAATGATTTTATCTTTAATAAATATTTTTGGCTTAAAGACTATTTTATGTGATAATAATAAAGTTATAACCGCTTTAGCCTGGCTAAGAATTTCCCGGTTTTCTTTTTCTATCCCTATACTTTTAACCTTTTGGTATATTCACGTTTGTATTCTAGATTGGGGCAATAAATAGGTATATACCAATTTAGAAAATGTTTAGCTATCTGGTAAATGAATTGGTTCTTCTATCTGTAATAACGGCTTTTTTAATCCTTAATAACAATTTTAGTTTAAAGTCATTTTCTGTGTTACGTATAATATTCTAGTTTCACATCATTTTTAAACAACTGAAATTATTTGTCATCACTCTTGTTTTTATGGTCAGTGTATTTCCCAGATTTTTATCTGGTTATTTTTAAAATTTACATAAGAGGGCCGGGCGCGATGGCTCAAGTCTGTAATCCCAGCACTTTGGGAGGCCGAGACAGGCGGATCACAAGGTCAGGAGATCGAGACCATCCTGGCTAACCCAGTGAAACC
>NW_012114866.1:929416-984680 GCF_000951035.1 Colobus angolensis palliatus | reverse complement strand
ATATATACTGCTAAATTATTATAGTAAAACCAAATATATATATATATATCTCAACCTCCACCTCCCGGGTTCAAGCAATTCTCCTGCCTCAACCTCCCGAGTAGCTGGGACTACAGGCACGTGCCACCACACTCAGCTAATTTTTGTATTTTTACTAGAGACTGGGTTTCACCATGTTGGCCAGAATGGTCTCGATCTCTTGACCTCGTGATACGCCTGCCTCAGCCTACAAAAGTGCTGGGATTACAGGTGTGAGCCATCATGCCCAGTCAGTATATTTTATTTATTCTGCTTGCAACTCAATGTGCTTCTTAAATTATGAGCTCAGGTTCTATGACTCTATAAAAGTTTCCATCATTTGCGGCTGTAACTTTCCTGTTCTGGTGGGTGTTTTTCCCATCTAGCTCTTCCCGGAAGGGCAGCCTTTTTACATTGCCAAGTTTATACAAGGTTTTCTATTTCAGCTCTCTTTTTCTTACGTGCCTAGCAATAAGGCACCAAATTGCTGGGACCAAATCTCCTACATGGGCATTAAAGCCTCATACCCCAACATGAAGAGTCTATATCTGGATTATTAACCTCATAAGAACTAAGTTTGTCAGCTTGAAAGATTAATGCAATGGCTTTTAATTCATTTCCAGAACCGAGAACTTTTTTCTTTCTTATTTTATTTTCAATAATTAATGTACATATAAATATTTTTCCAGAAGCTAAATTTATTTTAAATGGTGAGAGTCTGGATCAATTTTCTGTCCAGATCATGTTTCTGTAAATATATACTATGTTTATAATCTAGAACAAGAAAGAATCACATGAATTCCGAGGAGTTTGATAACCGTAAGCTTATAACTGATATCTTCTCTTATGCATTCTTAATGTAGCTACTAAAAGAAGATTGTATAACTTTTAAAAAGAAAATAAGTATGCTAGCCAGTTCTTGGATGGAAAAATTCAAAAGCATTAAATAACAGCTTTGACAAGGTAGCCTAACTTTGAGGTAGGTCCTAGGCTGTCAAATCAAAGAAAAGCCTCCCTTTGTGTCATTCTGAAATAGCCCTGATTTCCTTAGGTCACCCTATGTACACTTTAGCCTGTTTTAAAGCTTTGTATTTAATTGTTACACCTCAACAAAGTGAAAATGAGTCACACAGTTAGCATAAAAGTATATCTGAAAGCTGTCAGTGCTTCACATATTCCTATTTCATAATAAACTATCATCTCTTGACAGAGTAAAAGATGGGAAGCAGGTTGGTTTTATAGCTATTGGAAGGAATTGAAGTTGTATATAACATGATATAGGTAAGAGTTCCTGCTTCTCTGGATAGATGGACAGTGAATGTAGATGTATTTTTCCCATTTCTCTTTCCCCAGAACTCTATCATAAAACAAATGAGATGTGACGGCATTTGCCTGCTCTCCAGCTTCTTCTACACTGACACAATGCAAAAAGTTCACACTGCATCAGAGTTGCTTTCTTATGACATGAAACAAGTTTTCTCTGTTTCTCAGTGCCATTGATCACATTATATGAATATGTCTTCCTGTGCAGTAGCAATTTTCATCTGATGATATAATAGACTTTACAAATGTGAGATCCTTGGGGGATTAAGGGATCAAAATGAATTGAGAATTCTAGGCCTGGGAATTTAGTTACAACTATGAAATTCTCAAAGGATCAAGAAAAAGTTTCTTAATCCCTTACCCTGTCTTCCTAGCATATAAAATAAAAATATTAGAATATAGAATCTTAGTAGCACAAATATAGATTATTAATTATTAATAAATTGATACAATTGGTGATGGAAAAAGAGTTCATAATTCAAAATTCTATATATTCTTTTATACTCATTACCTTTTTTTAGAATTGCTACTATATGAAGAAAACTGGATAGAGTTTGATTCCATATCTTTAAAATTTTTTAATTATTTTAATATTAATAGATGTACATGTTTTCAGAGTAAATGTGACATTTTGATAGATTCATATAATGTGTAATGATCTTATCAGGTAAATTGGGATATATATCATCCCAATCATTTATCTTTATGCTAGGAACTTTCAAATTTTTGTCTTCTAGCTGCTTTGAAATATAGAATAGTTATTAACTCTATTCACCCTGCTGAACTGTGGAACACTAGATTTTATTTCTTCTATGTTTTTAATCCATTAATCAATCTCTCCTGTTTGAAGACGACAGGATGTTAGATTTAGAAAAACCTAAGGACTCCACTAAAAAACTGTTAGATCTTATAAACGAATTCACTAAGGTGACTATATACCAAAGTAACATACAAAAACAGTGTCATTTATGTATGTCAACAGTGAATATCTGAAAAAGAATCAAGATATCAAGTTCATTAACAATAGCTACAAAAATATAAAATATTTGGAAACAAATTTAACCTATGAAGTTAAAAGAGCTCTACAAAAAAACTATAAAACACCAATGAAAGAAATTGAAGAGAACACAAAAAACTGGAAAGATATTCCATGTCATGGATTATAGTAACATTCCAGTTGTTAAAATGCTAATACTACCAATCCCATCAAAATACCAATGGCATTCTTCAAAGAAATAGGATACCATATCTGTTTGTTTTCCCTGTCCTTTCTAAGTCAAGTAATGGCATGTCCTCCAGAAAGATGTATAAAATATGAAGTGAAGTATATAGACTATTTGGGGGATCTGGGATGCAGAAGCTTTCTTTTATGAAGACAGTATCTAATTCTAACAATAATGCTATGAGGTGATTTTACTGTCCCTAATTTTACTTAAAGAGAAAATGAGGAAAGAATGAAGTTGATGGTTTATACAAGACAAAACTTTAGTTTTTTATGATGATCTATTTTGTTTCAAGGGCCATTTTTTTTCTATGTTTGTTTGCTTGATATTTCTATGTATCATGATTGTCCACAGATAAAAGGCTATATTTTTGGCCACTGGATAAAAGAGGCATGTTTGACAAAAGCAGTAGAGTTTATATGTAAATGATATGGGGACCACACTATAACAAATGTACTATTACAGAATTTCTAGAAGTCTTCATAATATCTTTGTAGCCTTTGCATTATTGACTGACTTTTTTTACATACACAGGATTTGTGAAGCTGTGAGCCACAGCAATGGCACAAAATTATTATATTGTATGCAGCAGTAAGAGTTTTAAGTTTTATAACAATAAAACTTCTGTAAATTGTTGGTATAAGCCTCAAAAGTGATAAATTGAGGGCCGATGGTGAAAAAGATGGGTTTCAGTAATAAGCAAGCACATTATGTCTTTGTTATAATAATCTATCTCCCTTATTTTCCCCCAAAATAATACTATTCATTTGTTGCCATGAACCTTAATACCTATACACTGTGAGATATAAACCATGTAATCTTTAACTCACCTAAATGTCCCTCAATTATGTTAATTTTTCACAATGCTACTATAGAGGTCATATTTTCTTGTTACTTCTGCCCTCTCTGTTTCAAACACAGTCAACTACTTGAAGTCCTAAATGCATTTTGTCATCTCTATATTTGGCTGCCCCCTTTACCTGGGCAACACTTTCTGTCCCTTTTTTCCTCTCTATTTTCTTATACCAATCTTCTTTCAAGCTCAGTTCAGACATCATCTCTCCCTAGGAAGTCTTTCACGGCAATCTTTCCTCCCTTGGCCCATTTGCAGACAATATGGGCTACGTGTTTTTCTTGTGGTCCCATCATTTCCTGCACATAAATCTCAATACATAGACCTGGAGATGTAGCTACCCTGGTGAGTTGGAACCCTGAATCCATCAGTTGCTAGTCGCATGCCCTCGAGTAAGTCCTTTAAACTTTCTGAACCTCATTTTCTTCATTTGCAAAATTAAAATAACCATTTCATACGAGGTAGTTGCAAAGATGAATACTTACTTACATGTGTTAGATATTATCCTCTGGCCCCCTGGACCTATTCTTCTCCCTTCTCCACCTTGTTCTGGGCCCCATGAGGCTGACTTGTAAGAACTGAATCAATGGGCTTCTTGATACTTGAGTGTGGCTTCATCCCCAGAGGTGCATGACTAGAAAATCAGAGGGCAGAAGAAAGTGACTTCTGTGGTCAGGATATTTAGTTTTCATATCTCTCTCTGCCACGTAGCCAGTGGCTGTCTGCATCCTTCTGTAAGCCACAGTTCCTGCCAGCTGGCTCAGTCGACACAGTGATCTTCTCTGTGTTCCAGTTCTTCATTGCCCTTGCCCTCATGCCCAGGGTACTGCATGATCACTTGTTTGATTCTTTAAACCCTACTCCCAAAATTGTAAATAGTCTCTTTGTTAAGCCCTTCTTAAAAAACAGCTTCAGTGTGTCAGCTGTTTCCTGCCAGGGCCCTAACTGATACCACATTCCATATTATGTATAATATGCACTTAATAAACTGTCCTGAAATCGTCTCTTGATTTCTCTGACTTCCTTACCAGGCTGTGAACCACTCCAGGACAAGGACCATGGCTTATTTGTCACTGTTATCATCTGTTGTTATGCGCATTGCTTGGCACAAAAATTAACATTAAATACATGTTTGATTAAACGAAGGAAGGGAAGTAATACATATTGTTCTGACACCTTAAAAATAGTCACTGCCTCATATTTTATCTGAACTCTGTATGTGGTACTTCATACTGGGTGTCTAAATAAATGTTTTCTAGAATGGATGTAAATTTGTTCAGAAATAAGAGTGTGAGCTGATGAAAAGGAATGTTTCAGGGCAAATTAATCCTGTGAGCAATCAACAGGCCATCAGGTTAAGTGCCATATAAAATAAGCTTAGGAGGATAGACAGGGCAGGCTGAACTTTAAGGGAGGCACACAAGTTTACATCAGGTATGTTAAAAGACAAATTTAAGGCAAATTATACTTAAGAGTTTTATTGAGCAAAGAATGAATAGTGAATCAGGTAGCCTCCTGAGCCAGAGGAGGCTCAGAGACTCCAGTGCAGCCACAGAAAATTGAAAGTGAAGTATGGGAAATAGAAGTGAGATACAGAAACAGCTCAGTTGGTTACAGCTTGGCATTTGCCTTATTTGAACGCGGTTTGAACAGTTGTCCACCTTTGTTTGGCCAAAACATGGTGTTTAGCGTAAGAGTAGATTATAGTCTGCTTACACATCCAGTTAGGTTTATCTGTAGGGAGAAACTTTTAGGCTGAACTTAAAATATGTAAGGAGGCAGTTTTAGACTAAACAATTTAACAGGTAAATATCTCTATAAATCCAAACTTAGTTTGGCAATTTATGTAAGTATTTGGAGAAACGTGAGTGAGAAATAAGCATGATATTGATTATTTAGGTAAATATGCTTTTCGACCACTGACTTGCATAACAATATCTGGTGCATCTATTTGAAAAAATATCACTTGAAGCTTAATCACTGAGATTAATTATTTTCTTTTCATCATAGGAGGTATGTTAATTTTGCCAATTTGGTAGAAATTTTAAACTCTGAAAGTTGAAACTACTTTATCCCAAATCTGAGTTCCTATCACAATTCACAATTTCTGATTGGCTACTCAAAACCTGTTGTCCTTTGTCTATGCCTAAGCAACTCCTATTGTGCCTGAGTGTCTAATCATCTCTATGACACAGGTATTGTAATGCTCAGAATTAGACCTCTGGGGTAAAAAATAATCTAAACAAGCAAGGCCTGCTCCCCTTGAAGACCCACCCTGTCACATGAAGGTCCTCTGGGGAAAAGGAAGGAGGTCAGAGAATGACATTCCCAGGTTTTATGCCTTGCTTTGGGAAGAGGAGTTCTGGTTTCTATGACCCACTTCAAGGGAGAAAAGAGGCCAGGGGAAGGGCAGAGAGACCTTCTTGTTTCCGTTGCACTCCCAATCTCCTTCAGCTGAAAATACTCAGCACACCAGGAAGTCATCCTTTGGGGGTATCATGTTCTGTGCTCTGAGATAAAATTACTTTACTGACAGTTGGTATCATTATTTAAGTTCAATAAATATTGAAAGCCATGTGCTTTCTGCTAGAGGATCTGCACAGTTTATTGACATTAAAACGAGTGGGCTTTTTAAACTTGTGAAGGTTGCACACTTTAGTTCTACATGTTGGTTCATCAGCTAGTTCTGTTCTGAATTCATCCAAGGTTGTACTGGCTCTCAGCAACCATTCTTCAACTCTACAGTTACATTTTCCTGCCAGCCCATTTTCTCCATAACGTGTCTTAGATTATTCTTGCTGTTCTTGTAAAGCATATTTTGCTCTTTGGTAATGCTATTTAAATAATTTTAATAGAATTTAATTACAAGTGGTATATGCATTAAGTGATAGCAAAACCAGTTCTGCATGTAGTAGAATATATGGAATCAGGAAATTGGCTTCCCAGAGATCAATACCCTCTACCATTAAAATAATTATAGACAGTTCAACTGAAGCAAAGAAAATATAATTCATTAAATATTGTGGTGACCACAACTTTCTTAACACTTCAACAAACTATGAGGATCAGTTTTGGGAGGGGCTTTAGTGCATGACTGAGGTTGTATGTCACTTAAAAAGAACATTTTGAAACTGGAGCAGGGGTGGCTAAAGACCCATCTGTATTCTAGAAGCCTATCAAAAATGTAGCCAAGTACCTAAAGCTGACATTCAGAACAGATATGAGAATATAGAACATGAAAAGTATGAAGTCTAAAACTAGAAGCAGGATTAGAATAGTCAAATGCAACCAGCAAGTAAAACTAACATTAGCATAGAAGATAACACAATGAAATAGAATATCTGTGCGACATGGAAGTATGCAGAAAGATATGGCTCTGCAATGTACTAGTTGCTTAATCTTAAGCATAAACATCAGGTTATTTAGCTATAAAGGGGTACAATATGCACCTCACACTCTTGTTTTGAAGATTTAATCAGAAAAAATGTATGCAAAACGCCTATCTCAAAGTAGACATTCAATAAATAATGTTGAATGAAAATGATAGTTGAATAAATCCTAGATAAACACTAGTCTCCTCCTTCTAGCTAGACTTCTACCAAGGTTCTGGTATAATGCGTCCCTAATTCTGTTTTGTGAGTCTCTTCTCATATTGGGCCTTCTCACCTTCTCCGCTCTATGCTGAATGGATAGATGAGTTCTGCCTTGCATGACACTTCTTTCAAAATAAGGGCGAGTCTCATTCATACTTTTACCCTTCCTCCTCTAGCTGTTTTTCATGTGTCCGAAATGATACTATGTGATCTTAAAAGTGCATCCATTACTCTAAAATTTTAAAATGTATTAAATAAGTAATGAATTCATTAGTGCTCATTGTTTATATTTTTCTGCGTGTTTGAAATATTTTAGAACATGTATTTTATAAAATAAGGAAAACAAAAGAAGAGATTGAACTGTTAATTCATTCATCCATCCATTCTCCATCTACTAAAGATACATTTAACATTCAATGTTCTAGGCATTTGTTGTGAAACCACATTTTTACTCTTAAAGGATCCATGATATAAAAAGGGCATGAGAAACATCGGTAGATTATATGCATTGTGGTGAGTGCAATGACAAAGGTGAATTGAGAGTAGAATGAGAAAATGCAAGATAGTCCTCCAGCCTATCCTCAGAGAAGGTCTGTAGATCAGAAAACGCTTTCTTGAAGCTATGATACCTGAGATGTATCTTACAGTATGTATAGAAATTATGCAAGGGAATAAAAGAGAAAAACATTATTTGTTAAGAGAAATAACATGTGCTAATTTCTGAATTCTATAGAAGTATGATATCTCAGTGTTGTTGCAGAAATTCAATATCCTAAAGAACAAGGTTTTAATTGGAGAAAACAAGGCAATTGAGGTTGCTAACGAGAGAAGGAGAGGCCAATTTAAAACAATGATATTTAATTATATCCAATAAAATACTTATTCCCTAGCTCTCTAGACCAAAAATAGCCAGAAGTATTGAGAGCATTATAGTGATGAACAGTAACAGCACCAAATTTATGGTCTTTAATGAAAATGGTGAACATTTATTAAGTGCTTAATATGTGTGAGACCTTATATTGAATATTTAACATCTATTAAATTATTTAAAACTCCAAATAGCCCCATGTGGTAGAGCTGAGCACACTCAGGTTGTGATAAGTGAAATTACTGAACAAATCTTAAATATATGCTAATTCTCTTCCCCCTTTTCTCTTGTCATGGGGCCTGAGACTAGTAACTGGCAGACTTTGGATATTACATTAGAGATGCTGACTTCGTAACATCAAATTAAAGGTCAGTGACTTATACAATTTGTTTATGCCCCAGGTATTTACTATAAGATCTTAGGAATAATAGATGTTCAATATTTATTGAACAAACGAATGAGTCTAAACTTCAAATATAAAGAGTTGATGGCTACATATTTTTTCTTGAACTCCACGTATGCACACACAAACATAATCATGATGATCATTGGCCAACAAATCACAATGTAGGCTAATATCCACTAATTAGCAAAATATTGAACAAAGATGCAACAATTTCTCTCCCAAAAGAAAGGTACTAAATACATAAAACTTTAGAAGTCTTCATGATAGTTAAAAATATATCACGTTTAGAGGTTGTTAGGGAGCCACATTGTTATTCTAAAAATTGAAAAATGAAGGACAAGAATCAAATATTTATTCGACTTTTCTTGTACAGGGTAACAAAATAGTTAGTGAAGAAAGTTCTTCTTTACAAAAAAAAAAAAAAACAACCCATTCTTGCAAGCTTTAATAAAATACCAAACGTAGGATATAATTATCAGTGAAAATAAAACCATATAAAATTTGTTAAAGAATTATGTAATTGAAAGGATAGTCTGACCTCACTTCAAGCTGCTGATCAATTTTAAAAACAAATACTGAGAAAACCAGATAATATGTTCTCTAGTATATCAAAGCAGGTAGTACATAACAATGCCTGTGAAGTAATTGTTAACAAAAGCAATAACAAAATTCAACCTGTATATAATAAAATCTCTAGATCTAACTCCAACTGTACAAAATGCAAGATATCATTATTGATAATGTATAAAATGATAGAAAATACAGGATAATGAGCATGTTAAATTCATAGAGATGAATTTAACCCTGAAATGTGAGAAATTCTGTACGGCAAAAACTCAGCTTGCTCTAAAAATAAATTGCACTTTTTTAAAAAAGGACACATAGGTTAATAGAAACTGATAAAATAGATCAACCAAAATGCAAGGTATATACCTGTCTGAATCTTGACAAAAATACTTTTGAGATAATTAAATTAACCAAAAATTTGAAACCAGATATTAAAGAATTATTGTTCTCTTTTTGTTTGAGATGTATTTTATGCATCAGATACATGGTTTTGTTTTTATGTTCTTGTTAGCTATATATACCTAAATTAGAGGTAGAATATGTTATCTGAGCTTTGTTTTAAAATATTCCAGAATTTTTAAACTAATAGAAACAAAACAAGTAGAAAAATACTGGATGTTGAAACTTGGAGGTAAGTAAATGCTAGTTTGTTATATTATTTTTTACTGATTTCAGCATTTTTATTTCCATAGTAAACTTTTTTCTTTAAATGGTAGCTATTGATACTGAGATAATTTTATTAGTTGTATTTAATAAATGGTAGCTACTATTTTAATTGAAAGGAGGGCTGAGAAACAAAGACAGAAAATGGATTCAAACTACTACCAAATAGAAGAACAAATAGCAGTGATCTGAGTGAGGAAAAAGAGGAAGATCGACCAGGTTAACACCGGTGAGTGGGTGAATAATCTATACAAATATCAGAAAAAGAGGACCAGTGATTGTGGCTAGTTTATACTCAAACTCAACATATCTAAAATTGAGCCCATATTCATTTCCCACAAACATTTATCCTCTATTGTTTCTTATTTTAGTTAATGGCACAAGCCAAAATCCTAGCATAGAGCCCTAAATCTTCTTTCCCTTTGCTTCTTACTGCTCTTGAAGATATCACCTACATATCTCTCAAATTCATTAACTTATGTCCATCTCAGAGATCATTACTCTAGTCTAAGCAATGTCATTTTCACCTGGTTTACATCAATAATCTCCCAACAGTTATTTCTACATTTAGTCTAGCTCCCTACCCCACATCTGTTCTCACCTCAGTAGCTTGAGTGATAAGTTTTAAATTCATGTATGATTATCCAAAATTTTGCTGCAAAGCCTTTATGGACTATGAGCTGGTCAATACATGCACCTTCATACTTATATCACACCTCTACCATTTTGGGGGTTGCAGCCACCTTAACTGTCTTTAAATCCCTTGACTATACCAACCTACTTCCACTTTGGAGACTTTGAACATGCTATTCTCTCTGACTGGAAAGCTCACACTCCTACTTTTCTCCCCTTCATCAAACAGACTTCTACTGATCCCTCAAGTGTCACTTGAAATGTCACTTTTCCCATAAAATTATCCCTGACTATCCCTTCTCTCATGAGACTGGAAAGGTCCTTCTGTCTGTTCCCTAATTTCTAATTTTCTCTTATAGCAACTTAAAAAGTAATTTAATCCAGAAAAAAAAAGTTATTTAAAGTACATGTAGTTAAAATATTATTTCAAATTACTAAAATTAAAATAGTATTTTAAGAGACAATATCCTTCATGGTGATAGAGATTTTTGTTGTGCTTACCATAGCATTCCCATCTCTCCCCATGTCTGATAGTTGGTGCTCAGTAAATACTTGAAGAGTATTTACTGAACCCCTAATTCTACTTTATAGAGCATTGCACTAATTTCATGTCAGGTCATACAATAATCTCCCCAAATAGGATAGAACCCTTTCAAATCCTACAACCTGAAGATATCTAAAGAATGCACATCTGTAGTCAGGAAGAAAGCCCTCTAAATGGGATTTAATATTTAGGAACCCAAGATCGGCAATAAGACTGAAGACTACAACACATGTAGGCCAGAGGAGACAGTGGCCTATACTGGGGACAAATAAAGAGGTCTATTTAAGAACATCAACCCTGTAAAGGAAATTAATAGGACAAAGTACATTTTAGTAATTCCTCTAAGCAGGCTCTAAAGATTATGAAAAATGGACAGGACAGCAGACACAAAAGCCTTTAAAGAGCATGATGAAGACTTTCTAAGTTATTTCACTGGAAGCCTGATAGTGGGGCAAGTGTAAGGCAAAATTCTTAATTAAATTGAACATGAGAAGTTGAATTCTGTCTGCAAGTATATAGAAAAGAATTATGAAATGCCACATGTGGTTACAAGTAATGCAGAACCAAGGCTCCCCAGGGAGAAGAAGTCTTGTGTTAATCTCTTTGTGGCTCTGAAAGAAAGAGAGAAAAGATTAAGCCTCCTTGTGGAGATCATGTGATGACTTCCTGATCCCAGCCAGAGGCAGTATTTCCATGGAAACTTCTCTTCCTCTTCACCCACACACTGCTCCATGTACCTGCAAAGCTTGCTCTGTCTCAAAAAAGTTGTTTGGAGGAGCCGTGACTTTTTCTTTTTTTTTTCTTTAAATAATGAGAAAAACTCCAGCAAAAAGAGAAAAAAGCAGAACAGTCTGACACTCTGGCATCATCAAAATAGTGAACGGCTTTTCCTAGAATGCTTCAGCTAAGGACCCAAACACTAATGATCTCCTCAAAGCTTTCACTTTCTTTTCCTTTTTCATTAATTTCAGTGGACCACCCAGCTTTAAGTTTGGAGGAGGACAAAAAAGGAAGCTTCAGTGGGGCAACTTTGATTTGACTACTCTCATTTTGTCACTCTTCAGCTCACAAAAGGGCTCACTTTAGTTCAAACCACTAAGTCTTTAAGCCCCTCCGTGTATTGGCCCCAGGTTTAATTTTCTATGATGTGTGGAGGCCTATCTAAGTTTAATGCTCCAACTCGACAGATGAAACACAGTTCCCACCTCTACACGTTTCCCCTATTCTCAGGTGTTGTATCTATTCTGAATTGTCTGTCCAACTTATGCCTATTCCTTGAGGTATTAATCAAGGGCACTGCCTTGATAACACTTGCATATTATTATCCAAAATTATGCAATTCTTTCTAGTATCAGCCCACAAATACATCTCTTCCATTAAAAGTTTGATTTACTTATTGCCTATACTACTCGTTTGAAAACTAACATAGTTAAATTATATGTTTAGCCATGAATTTCAGTTTCCCTAGCTCACTATACACAGAGAAGGAACTTTTGAAATAATTGAGATGACCAAAAAATATTTGCGAAGAAATATATTTCTCCTTTTTCATTCACTAATTGAGAATTTATTTGCCCAAAACACATTGCAAAAACATTTTCAAATAAATTCCTAATTTCTAGAATTTATAGGAAAAACAACATGTCTACAGAATTGGAGAGAGAGAGAGATGCAGAGAGAGAGAGAAGCAGAGAGAGAGAAGTACAGAGAGAGAGTGTGCCCTTTGCCGTGGGATATCCCCACAATGAAGCAAATCAACCAGCTATCAAAGTGAGCTATCCTTAGGAGATGTCAGAAAATGCATCAGGATTATCAGGTAAAAGTATAAGATTTTTTTCTGATACTTTGTATAAAATAAATGAACTGAAATTCAATAACATATAAGGAATTATCCCTGGACTCTGAAGACAATCTCTCTCCGTATATGGAGTTCTTTAAATATTGTAGTCTGTTTATGGTCTCTGAGAAATAACCATCTAAAACCCATAATCTTTAATACTTCCTAAACTTTGTTAATAAGAGAAGTTCTATTCCTGACACTACCTCTCATTTGCAAGTTCAAATCATCATTAATTTTGTAGTCTATTGGGTTTGCTTAGGTCAGGCATTATTATTATTAATCTTATTGTTAACATTCTAACCATAAGAATTAAACTATTAATGATGAATAGAGTTTTTCACTTTAACATAGACCTATCCCACTGGTGGGATATGAGCCAATTCCAAAGAAAAGTCAGTCATGTGCTTTTCAGAGGATGAAAGCTTAAGATAAAGACTAAAAGCGTTTGATGCTGGAGGTGGGAGTGGTATTATATAGGTCTCAGCCAAGACATGTGATAATCACTGTAGGAGTAGCTGGAAAGAGAAGTCTGTGACTCCAATTAGCCAGTTTCAGCAGACCTTGTGAGGACTAGAGGAAGAATGATCCTGGCTGTTTTGTACTGCCTGCTGTGGAGTTTCCAGACCTCCGCTGGCCATTTCCCTCGAGCCTGTGTCTCCTCTAAGAACCTGATGGAGAAGGAATGCTGCCCACCTTGGAGCGGGGACGGGAGTCCCTGTGGCCAACTTTCAGGCAGAGGTTCCTGTCAGAATATCCTTCTGTCCAATGCGCCACTTGGGCCTCAATTCCCCTTCACAGGGGTGGATGACCGGGAGTCGTGGCCTTCTATCTTTTATAATAGGACCTGCCAGTGCTCTGGCAACTTCACGGGATTCGACTGTGGAAACTGCAAGTTTGGCTTTTGGGGACCAAACTGCACAGACAGACGACTCTTGGTGAGAAGAAACATCTTTGATTTGAGTGCCCCAGAGAAGGACAAATTTTTTGCCTACCTCACTTTAGCAAAGCATACCATCAGCTCAGACTATGTCATCCCCATAGGGACCTATGGCCAAATGAAAAATGGGTCAACACCCATGTTTAGTGATATCAACATTTATGACCTCTTTGTCTGGATCCATTATTATGTGTCAATGGATGCACTGCTTGGGGGATCTGAAATCTGGAGAGACATTGATTTTGCCCATGAAGCACCAGCTTTTCTGCCTTGGCATAGACTCTTCTTGTTGCGGTGGGAACAAGAAATCCAGAAGCTGACAGGAGATGAAAACTTCACTATTCCATATTGGGACTGGCGGGATGCAGAAAAGTGTGACATTTGCACAGATGAGTACATGGGAGGTCAGCACCCCGCAAATCCTAACCTACTCAGCCCAGCATCATTCTTCTCCTCTTGGCAGGTAAGAGGTACTGGATGTATGATGTCAGAGCAGGGAGGAACCTTAACAATCACTTCTTCAGGCAGGATATAAACTTCTCTTCTGAATACCCCACTGCAGCCCCAACCAAGGATAGAAATGGCGCCCTGTTAAGAACTCTCAGTGTACCTTGTATTTTTCCTTTATAGCACACTTTAGATATTTCTGTAATCATTTGTCTGATGACTTCTACTAGGTTTCTAAACTGCAATGAACAGAGTACTTGATTCATTATTGTATTTCCCAGAACACAGTATGGTGCCTTTAGAAATGGCAATAGCACATTATGTATTTTGTGAATTGAATAAATGAATGAATGAATGCATATTTGGATGATTAAAAAAATGATATACACTAATGTTTCTGAAAAATAAAATTATTACTCACAACAGGGTTCATATAGTTTAATTAAAAATGCAAATTCCTGGCTCTATCCCAGGCTCATTGGTCAGAATCTTCAGGCGATAGTCCTGAGAAGGCACAATTTACTAAGTGTCTATGTTGATTCTTTTAATCAGGAATGTTTGGGAAATAATTATTGGATTAGATCTTCATTTTTGAAAGTATGAAGATCCCGAGGCTTAAACAGGTAAATAATGAAGATGGCTAATATGCATTGACCATCTAGCATGTGTAAACCCTGTGGCAAGTGTTTTTGTGCATTGTTCATTTCATGCTCTTATCAATCTTTCCCTATTTTAGAGGTTATAAAGGTATCAGGTAACTTGCATAAGATCATACAGCTAAAAAAGAAGCAAAAAAAATCATTTATTCTCTAATAGTCTGGCTGTATGACCACTGTATCCTATTTCCAAGGATGTAACTGCTGTGATATCTTTAGCTAAAGGATCTGGTTCATTTCTCACTTTTTCTTTAGGCTGCATTAGAAGTTAGCTTGCTTTCTCAGTCCTTGAAAACTTTAGATAAAATATGAAGGATTACTATTTGGAATTGAATTCCTATTTCATCTATTTTGAATTTTTCATTTTGAATTAGGGGCAAATGGTAACCAAAAAAATATGTGTTTAATTATTTATCATTTAAAACCATATGTTAAAGGAATGCTCTTCTGTCTGTCTTCCAAAAATTTCGAATACAGCACTTTTGACTAGCAATGCTCTATGAAATTAAGCCCAATATGTGAATGGGATAAGAAGAATCTTGCACTCAATTTCTCACAATCTGCAGTTTTGAAATGTAGATCGCATTCTCCACTGAACCAAGTTTGTACCCCATCCCAATGAAGTCTATTGAAGTTCATTTTAAAAATGGCCACTGTATAATTTTTGGTGTTATTAGTCAGCTATTTACCAAATGTAATGGGTTTTGTGCAGGAAAGGCTAGAAAAATGTGCTTGGAAAAAAATCTATTTCAATAAGCTTTCAGACCTCCTACCTTAATCTATAATGTGCAAACTCTCATCTAGCTCTCATATCCTGTGTTCCTGTTTAAAAAAACTGCCAGGATTGGACATGGGATTTTCAGTCAGTTATTATGCTTTGTTTAACTATGTGGCTTAACTTGACCCAGAAAGGTTGGAGGACTGTCTAAATTACTAAAATAAGCTGCAACATCCACAGGAAAGCTTAATAGATACACACTGATTTTTAATTACATGAGATGTGTAATATGAGATGATATCGACGGCTATATGCGTATTGTTTTCCTAATTACTTATTGTCAAGTGGAACTTTTTCCTTTTTCTTTTCATGAATGTGTTCAATTTTAATGCTTTCTAGAAAAAAAAAAAAGTGTCAAGTGGGTAAGCCCTGAACTGAAATTGTTACAATTATCAACTTCAACCTTGTTCTATGATTAAATTTCTGTGTAGAAACAGGTTTCAAAAATAAAATTAGAAAACAGAGTAGAAGGAAGAGGATTGAAGAGAAACAAGGAAATCACAGTTTAAGAAAGGTGAAATGAATGAACATTTGCTGCTCACCTACTGTGTTTTAGTAGTGTCAAGGGATTATTAGTGGCAGAGGTGACAGTCAAACCCCATTGGCTTGTTTCCACTCCTTCACACAGCCTCTCTGGTTACAAAGTCCTTATAAAAGTTAAGATTGATTGCTTACATTGATTTAATTCAGAGTTCTCAATGTCAAAATCACCCAGGAAGCTTCCAAAAAACCATTAAAAATAAAAAATAAAAACTGTTGCAAGATTTTTACGCACCTAATTTCTTGCCAGAAATTCAGATTCAGGTGGTTTTCCGTGAGGTTGTAAACGTGTAAAAGTGTCCGGGTGTGTTTGTTTTGTTTGTTTTGTTTTTGTTTTTGCAGTGGCGCGATCCCCGCACGCTGCAACCTCCACCTCCCAGGTTCAAGTGATTCTTCTGCCTCAGTCTCCCTAGTAGCTGGGACTACAGGGATCCACCGCCAGGCTCAGCTAATTTTGTGTACTTTTAGTAGAGATGGGGTTTCACCCTGTTGGCCTGGCTGGTCTTTAACTCTTGACCTCAAGTGATCTGCCGCCTCAGACTCCCAAAGTGCTGGGATTACAGGCCTGAGCCATCCTGCCCGGCCTTCAAGTGTTTGCATTTTAAAACCCTCATTTTGTGATTCTAATGTGCAGCCAGCACTGAGAATCATTGAGTTAATGAATATGGAGATTGTTTTGATATCTCTTTACTTTCACTTTACAAAAATGCAGGTTCTGTAATAAACACACCATTAATTTTAATGCCTTTGCCCAAATTGAATGCTGAAATTAAGAAGTAGACTATCTTGTGTGAGATGAGATCAAATACTTTCTAGATTGAGTTAATTAAGACCTTCCAAATTAGCTATGCTGATTCACCTTTCACATAAAGCCCTCTTTTTTTATTGGCTTCAGACATCATTTTACTTGACCCCAAAATTGAGATTTTAGAGATTTGATAGCATTTATTAACTCTGAGCTGAGAGATCTTCAATGGTATCTAGGGTAGCGTCTGCATTTTATTAAAAAACTATAGAAAAGTCTAAAATGGTAGGATGATTGTCCAAAGTCACACATCTGAGGACTAAAACCAAGAGGCTCTGACTGCAGTGCTTTTTAAGTCAACAGTATTATTTCTTATTTACAAGGATCCATTTAGGTTCAGAAAGGTTCAAGTAACTCACTAATTTCTAGATGTATAATTTGACATGTAAACACTTCGACTCCCTTAAAACTCTCCTGCCCCGGACAACATGGGCAGACACAGTGATGTAGTCCTTTTAATTTATATCATAATGAAAATATTCTGAGACTTTTACTGATCCACTTCTGTTACTCTAGTAGAGTTGACCCTCTCCCCTTTGTGCTGTCATTGTACTTTATACAGATTTATATCACAGCACTTGTAACTTTTCATTACATGCAATGGTTTTCAAGCCTGTCTGTATCTACCAGTCTGTCAGCTCCTCCAAGGTAGAGATCATTTCTAAATATTTTTGTATCCACAGAGCACAGGACTATAATATATATATATATATAACAGGCTTTATAAATACATGGTGAATTTAACAAAATTTAACATCAAAGAAATGTTAGCTCCAGTGCTAACATAGATCAAATATTAAACTCTGCATGGGTAGATTTCTAGTACCATTCACTGCAGTTTTTTATAGCACTGGATTCCCAATGCCTAGGATACAACAATGTCAACAGCAGCCACTTACTCAAATTTGGGTATAAGATATTTTGTGTAGTTCTCACTGGTTGTTCCATATGTATGTCTGTGTGTGCATGCAAAGAAAGAATACAAGAAAGAAGATGAAGCAAGTTGCAACATAGCTGAGTGTGATTTAAATGAAATTAATATTTATTGGTCAGAGTTTTCTATTAAATATATTAAAATCAGGTAATTAATTTATTTGGAAATATTGTGTTCCTAATTCATGTCTGTTGTTTGTTTGCTCATTTATTTGTTTAATGACTAAAGCTTTTAAAGTAGGGCAGGGCGCGGTGGCTCAAGCCTGTAATCCCAGCACTTTGGGAGGCCGAGACGGGCGGATCACGAGGTCAGGAGATCGAGACCATCCTGGCTCTAACACGGTGAAACCCCATTTCTGCTAAAAAATACAAAAAACTAGCCGGGCGAGGTGGCGGGCACCTGTAGTCCCAGCTACTCGGGAGGCTGAGGCAGGAGAATGGCGTGAACCCGGGAGACGGAGCTTGCAGTGAGCCGAGATTGTGCCCCTGCACTCTAGCCTGGGTGACAGAACGAGACTCCGTCTCAAAAAAAAAAAAAAAAAAAAAAAAAAGCTTTTAAAGTGGAGGCCATGTTTGTCATCAATTAAAATAGTTCATTATATTTGGAGGTGGAGGGTTGCTTAACATTTAAGTACAAACTACCCATGCTCAACATAATTAGATCTATTGTTATGCAACCAACAGATAAGCTAGCCATAAAAATAAAAGGGGTGTCAGGAATAGGCGTCATGATGAACTGAAACAAAGACGAAAAACATTTCCTAGCTGTCAGACATGAGCGAATTGTGACCAGGGAATTCACTCATCAGGTGAAAAGTACATCACATGGAAGCAAACAGTTGGAAGAAAAAAAGTCACATTTCAGCAGAGAGTCATGGGTTTTAGGTAACCATGACAACAGCTCAGTGAAATAACAGCTTCTCTTTTTCCTTTATGAAAAACATTTTGTGGAATGTCATATGGTTTACATTTTTTCCCCCAGATAAACCTCTAATGCTATAACAAAATCTTTGCTCCCAAAAGCTTTTAATAGCTGGCAGTTTATGTTATTTCTTTAAATTTAAGAAAACAGTATTTAGGTTACCTTCCTCATTAATATATCTCTTTCTTCTATCTCCCTTTTTTTGCTTTGACTTGGAACACTTGATCTCCTCCCCCAGCATATGTTATATATGTTATAAATCACTTGTGTTGAAATAGAAAAAGAACACAGTCATCATCAGAACATCCAGGTTCAAATTCTACCCCTGCCATTTGGTAGATGACATTAGACCAGTTATTTAAAATCTTTGACCTTTGTTTTTTCCCCAAGAGAAAAAAAATTAGGTAGAATTACCATCTATACTTATTTTGTGTGTATGTTAATAGGAGGATTAAATGGAATGGAAAACAGAACAATATAGTACAAAGAGTATAGTCTTTTCAGTCACGTCAGCATGAATTTGAGTGAATTTCCATACTTACTTAGCTACAAGACCCTAAGCAAGTTACTTAATTATTCTGAGATGATTTTTGTCCCTAAAATTAGAATATAGGTTAAAGCATTACTGTGAAGGGATTCAATAAAATGTGTTTATATGGCTTGTTAGGATCTGACATATTGAGTTTCATGTGTGGAAATAATTAATATATTTTTAAATGATATATCAAAGTTAGATATTATAATAATGAATATTCAAACAGTGTGATACACCCAAAGTTAAAAACAATTTGGTGACCTACCCAATGGTCTTGTTTTCAAAAATAATTATAATAGTTGTCATTATCAAACACTTTACACCTGGCACTCTGCTAAGTGCTTTATACATGTTAGATTATTTGATCATTGATAGAAAGGTATAATTCCCATTTACAAATGAAAAAACTTAATACTCAGAGAGCTTAAGTAACTTGTCCCAGGCCATGTAACTAATGGGGTCAGTATTGGACACCAGGTCTTTCTGACTAGAATCTTCATGATCATAAGCACAATGCTAACAATTTCTCCTAGCCTGCCTCCTCTCCTGTATGCAGTGTAAAGATTAAGGTTTAGAGTTTTTCAAATTATTTCTGGAAACAGGGTAGATTTCCTCCTCGTTAGTAATACCTCCAGTCATCTGAACACTTAGTCACTTGGCAGTTGGCATTTTAGCAAAAATAGTTTCATTCAAGCCTCTCTAATTTAACTGAGTCAGCTGTAGGAGTCTTTAAGGTGGCAGGATCTTTTGAAAATATCCTGAGATTACTCAAAGAGGAATGAAAATGATTTAGTCTATATACTTGTAGTGTCTAGTTAATCAAAATTATAAAAGCATCCAACATACTACATTCAATGTAAAAGTTAGGTTAGTTTTATTCAACCATTCCTAAACTATTAGCACATCATAATAAATGTAGTGGGTATTGCTTTGGAATCAGGAAGCTTGTGTTTTAGTACTTTGGTTTTGACTCCAAACATCATATGTTCCTAAGACAAGTCACTCAACAGTTCTAGTTCTCAATTAAATACAGATGAAAGGGTTTGGGAATGTTGTGAAGTATAAGGAAAACTAGAAACTGGCATTAGTTGAGCCAGAAATTGTTTGTTAAATAGTTTCTTTTCATATATCATGTCATAGTACAGTTCAAAAAATTGAGATTTAGCAAGTCTAAAAAACATATTCATTGCCCCATGACTAGTAAGAAAATTAGCCAGAATTGAAGTCACATCTACCTGCATTATGGAGCCCAATTTTTTCTCCACCACACAATGCATAATTCATAAGTTAGATCTTAGTGACCAAAAATTAAGAGTAACTTCTCTAAGCATTTCTTATCTAACACAGTAGCAGCCACCTATGGTGGGGACTGCCCATTCACTTCTATTGGAGATGACTAAATTTGGTTTATACATGCTTATAGATAGCAAATTCAGTGGGATAGGGGACCAATAGTCTTATTTTCAAATGTGATGCAAACAGTTGACCAGTAAGACATTTTACCTTTAAATTACTATTCTATGTGCGTCACCTACTGTTCGCAAAATTATAAATCATAACATGGGACTTTATACCCCATTAGCTTTTTGTAGTCTTTCACAGTCTGGCTTAGTATCCTCATCATGAAAATAGGGATAAAATCATAAAAATCCACAGGGTAGTTGTGAGAATTTCAATTTTTAGTGTACACAGAGATAGCTCCTTTATGGCCTAGGACAGAGTAGGGACTCAACATATGTTTACAAAAATAAGTTCTAGAAATATATTCTATGGTAGAGGTGATACCAACAAGATGACTGAGAAAAATGAGCACTCAACACATGCTTTTTGTAGGAGATTCTTTGGCTCATTCATTGACTCTGTTCATTCATCCAACAAATACTTATTGCACATCTACAGAGTGCTGGAAACTGAACTAGATTCTGAGGGTAAAGAAATAAACAACAATGTAAAAATAAATGTGTCTTCATGAAGGATGCATTTTTATAAGGGATGTAATAATCATTGTATATTAGAGGCAAAAATGAATAAGTATAAGTTGGGTAAAGGACAATGTTATCTCCCTAGTGGTCCCAAGCCTTCCACAGAAGCATGCACCTGTTGTGGACAGTCAATGATGGCAGGGTGGACTCTTCTGAATTTCATCGTTTGCTTTGAATTTCTCTCTCACTACCTAATTACTCTATTTTATTAAATGTAAGGTATCAATGAATTTAAGTGATGCATTAATTTATGTACCACTAAGAAAAACTAAAATTTATGTTTTTCTTAAGAGCTCTTTTTGGCTTGTGTAGTCATGCATTTTTATCATAGTTTATTCTTCTGCCTACATATAAATGAAACTATAAGAAAAATAATTTGGTGAAGGATTCCTGAATTTTTTTACAATCAGAGTCAGTCCCTTTTGAGTTACTTTTTAAGTCAGAGTCAACAATGCCTGTTTTTTACTAATTATTTGCCTTGGCCTTAAAGAGTGGGTAGGATATTAGAAGCATGGCAAAAAGTGGGCCTGCTTAGCCACAGTCCGAGTCATGGAATGGAGAAGCACAAGCAGTGTCAGAGAAGAATAGACCATCTGACTTTAGCAGCAGGATCACACAGGATGTGAGCACGTGGAGGATGTGAGCACGTGGAGAATGGTTGCCTGACTTGAGATGTTTTGGAGGTAGAATTGACAATATAAAAACAGTGCCATCAGATGATGCTCCATGCTCAGAAGCAGACCCCACATTTGAGGTTTAATGATCTGTGGTCTTGATGCTGAAATTCTTATTAATCTTATCTTTGAGTTTGTGCTTTATAAGTGAAGTTATAGGGACAATGGAGCATATGCTTGGTTCATATGTGTCCTGCAGACCTTTTGTTCTTTGTTTTCCTGGGATGAGTCTCAGCTACCACTAACCCATCCACCAGCCCCATCTAGTTTCTACTTCCTCACCCTCTGTCCAAGGCCACTGGTGGGAGAAAAGAGGTCAACATTGCATGTCACTCTCCAACCCTGGTGGGTTCCTTGGTGCAAGCAAGAAGAGGTGTGAAGTTGGGTGTTGGTCCCATGATTTGTTGGTTCAGGGTAAAACGGAGGCCTTCTCTACTGAGACTGGCTGCGCCTTAGCATGGTGCACAGGTGATTACATATGGGCCTCTCACCCAGCATTATGGACTGAATTGCATCTCCCAAAAACGTGTGTGTTGAATCCCTAATTCCCAGTGTGACTGTATTTGGAGGTAGGGTTTTAAGGAAATAATTAGAGTTAAATGAGGTCATAACAGTGACGTCCTAATCCCATAGTACTGATGTCCTCATAACAAGAGGAAAAAGACAGAGCTGTCTCTTTCTTTATGTATACATAAACAGCCTTGTGAAGATGGAGAAAAGGTTTCCTCTGCAAGACATAAGAGAGACTTCACCAGACAGCTTGATCTTCGATTTCCAAACTCATGAACTTTGAGAAAAGAAATGTCTGCTGTTTAAGCCACCCAGTCTGTAGTATTTTCTTATGGCAGCCTGAACTAATCTACCTACTTACTCAAACAAGTCTTAGCACGGAGGTTTCAATCCCTAAGGAGTCACCTATTCACTGTAGACTGAGACTGTGGGCCACCTATTCCCTGTAGATTGAGAAAGTAAATATTGATTTCTCTACCCACAACCAAGGTCTCAACATTTACCTGGTGCTGCAAATTGCATAGCCAGTCCTGCCTAGAGCACAATATTTACAGGTAAAATAGATGAGGAAGAGCTAGTAGGACACACTGAGTAGTAACAGCAAGAGAGAAAGGCAAAAATCAAAGGGGATGTGATTATAGAAATCAATAGATAGAGGAAGACAGAGGAATGTGTTTTGTCAAAGTGAAAGTGGTCAACTGTGCCCAGTGCTATGTTAACATGAGGACTTGCAGGGATAATTGGATTTTATAATATGGAGTCTTTGAAGGTTCATAACAAATTCATTCGTCAAGAGATGACAGGGGAAGATGACTAGAGTGCCTTTATGTGGGAATGAATAGCCAGGAAATGGAAGTTTCATTTAAGATGGTTGTTAAGATTTGAGTTTTTAACCACTTAGTCTATATTCAAATATTAACTCCCCCAATTTTATAAACTATATATGTTTGATGAAGTCACTTAACCTCTATAAGCCTGATTTCTCATTGATGAGATGGAAATATCAAGATAACTCCTGTCATAGAATAATTGATTTATTGTTATTGAATTCCAAACCAAAGTCTTAAAATGTCTTTGTGTCAGGCACCATACCATAACACAATAATACATAGTGAACAGGATACAGTTTTTATTTTGGTAGAGTTTATTGTCTAACAGGTATGTTTATAAAGATTAAATATGTATACCATATTGCCTTATTCATTGATTTAAAAATTCATTTACAAAAATATTAGCAATTTGAGTATTTTATGTAACTTACCTTCTAGTGGAGTAGGTCTAGGAAGTGTGTGTGGTGAGACAGTAAAATGATATATATAATATTTTATTACTTTAAAAAGTTAAAGGAGTTAAAAATATAATAAGATATATATGTATTGTTTTATTGTCTCACTCACACACACTTTCTAGACCTACTCCACTAGAAGGCATGTTACATAAAGTACTCAATAGTTAAAATGATAATACTTATTAAAAAGCATTTTAAATCAATGACTAAGGCAGTATGGTATAGACATTTAATCTTTATAACCATACCTATTAAACTGTAAACTCTATAAAAATAAAAACTGTGTTTATCCTGTTCAATATGTATTCTTGTGCTCTGGTATAATGCCTGACACATAGACATTTTAAAACTTTGGTTTGAAATGCAGCAACAATAAATCAATTGTTCTATGAGAGGAGTTCTTTTGATTATATAATATGTTAGAAGTTGCTAAGTGCACAGATAAAGCAGAAATTAGTGGTGTACAGTAAATGTTTAATAACTTGTTCTCAATGGGGAGTGGGAAGGTAGGGAGATATGATTCTGATTTTCCAATTGTTGTGGTGTAAATACTGACAATGGTAGATTTCCATCTAATGATGGGATATTGCTGAACATTCCAATACTGAGAAGGGTTACACACATTGAACTTTTGCTAGTGCTAACGAGCTCTACAACACTGCTAAAGTGGGTAAGGCTGAATATGATGTTAAATAGATGTTTAGTGTAGATCTCATTAAGATAATGAGGATATGAATAACCCAAGCAGGTATCAGGAGAAAACAGTCTACCCAGAAAAAATAACCAATACAGGAACATGTTGCATAAGAGTGATTGGTGAGTTCTGGGAAGTGCAAAGAGGGCAATGAAGATACAGAAGAGAGGGAGAGGGAAAGGGAAAGATCAGCAGGAAATAATGTTTGCATCAGACAGGTTCTCAGCAGAAAATAGATACTCAAACCAAGTTATATTAAGACAGTTTATTTAGATAAATTTGATCAAGATTTAGGGAAATCAACAAAGAACAACATCCTGTTGTCAGCCACAACCGAGATATAGGACTAGAACTCTCTATTTTATTTTAACCTAGAACCTACTTTTAAAAAATGTTGAATGTTGAGCTCTGCTAGACTAGTTATAAAAGCACAAAATACACTACAGATGAAGTTGGAAAACTTGGGTTGCTGTCACAACACTTCCATTTATTTGCCATACAACCTGGAAAATGCCACTCAACCTCTCTGAGTCTCATTTTCCTTATTTGTGAAGTGGAAAGTATTGCTTTGTGATTTAAATAAGGCAATGCATGCGCCATGTTTTCTTAAAAAGTTTTGCTTATAAAAAGGTGAGAAATTCTTATTTTTAAGATGGTATTTCTGCAATGAAAATCGCCTCAGTTCTAGCTAAAGGATCAGATAAATTTCTAGTTTTTAAAAAACAATCAACCATGAGTATTGTACTGTACATCAAAAAAAAAAAAAAGAGAGAGACACAGTAGGACATTTTATGAACAAAAAAGCACAAAGTGAAAGTATTTCTAGTCCTTGACATTCGAAATATAATATAGATTAATGTTTTTAAAGCTACAGTTTGAGTGTTTTCTGTCGGTCATGCCACGTGCTATGGGCCTTATATAGAGAGAGATGACTATCTCTATTGTTACCAACCCTAGCCTCAGCAATTGGCACAGTGCTTAATATATAATAGGTAATTAATAAATCTTTTATTTTCTATAACTATGTGAAGTAGTTGTTGTTATCTTCATTTGATAGATGAGGCCTAGACAGTTAAATCATTTTCTTAAGTGGTAGATGCAACACTAGAATCCTGTTCTAGGTTTTCACTTTCATGGCTCATTCTGCAACCTTAAAAAGCTAATTCCTTCAACATTTTAAAATGTAGTCATATGCCGCATGATGGAATTTCTGTCAAGGATGGACCACATATATGACAGTGGTCCAACACTACTATAAATGGAGCTGAAAAATTCCTGTCACGACATCATAGCAGTCATAATGTTATACACAATGCATTACTCATGTCTTCGTGATGATGCTGGTGTAAACAACTACTGAAATCCCAGTTGTATAAAAGTCTAGAACATACCATTATGTACATTACATAATACTTGATAATGATAATAAACCACTATGTTACTGGTTTATGTATTTACTATTCTATATTTTTATCATTATTTTTGAATGTGCTTCTTCTACTTATAAAAAAGTAAGTTAATTGTGAAACAGCCTCAGGCAGTATCTCCAGGAGGTGTTCCAGAAAACGCCATTGTTATCATAGAGATGACAGCTCTATGTGTGCTATTGTCCCTGAAGATTTTCCAGTGGGACAAGATGTGGAGGTGGAAGTCAGTGATATAGACAATCTTGACTCTGTGTAGGCCTACGCTAGTATATATGCTTGTCTCTTAGTTTTTAACAAAATTTCAATTATGTTTGTAAGTAAAAATTTAAATAACATAAAGCTTATAGACTAAGGATATAAATATTTCCTACAGTTGGACAATGTGTTTGTGTTTTAAGCTAAGTACTATGATCAAAAGACCCCAAAAGTTTCAAAAAATTAAGTAAAAAAGTTACAGGAAGTTAAGGTTAATTTATTATTGAAAAAGAAAAATATTTTTATAAATTTAATGTAGCCTATGTATATAGTGTTTATAAAATCTACAGTAGCGTAAAGTAGTATCTTCGGCCATTATATTCACTCAGTATTCCCTCACTGACTTACCCAAAGCAACTTCTACTCCTGCAAGGTCCATTTATGGTAAGTGTCCTGTATATACAAGTATGTCATTTAAAAATAATTTTTATACTGTATTTTTACTGTACCCTTTATATGTTTAGATAGATAGGTTTAGATGTACAAATACTTGCCATTATCTTACAGTTGCCTATAGTATTCAGTACAGCAATGTGCTGGACAGGTTTGTAGCCTAGGAGCAGTAGGTTTTGCCATACAGCCAAGATGTTTAGTAGACTATACAATCTAGGTTTGTGCAAGTACGCTATGACGTTCACACAATGACAAAGTCACCTAATGATGGATTTCTCAGAACATATCCCTGTCATTAAAGACACATAATTGTGGTAATCTCCTAAGGAGAAGTCTAACAATGGTAATTAGAAATTCCAACAATTCTACCCTTCTTCTACTGACTCAGAGGTGGTGACAGTTTGTTTAACATGAGGGTGTTTTGTACAGATTATCTGTAGCCGATTGGAGGAGTACAACAGCCATCAGTCTTTATGCAATGGAACGCCTGAGGGACCTTTACGGCGCAATCCTGGAAACCATGACAAATCCAGAACCCCAAGGCTCCCCTCTTCAGCTGACGTAGAATTTTGCCTGAGTTTGACCCAATATGAATCTGGTTCCATGGATAAAGCTGCCAATTTCAGCTTTAGAAATACCCTGGAAGGTAATCTCTTTCTTTTCACTTTTAATATTTTTTCTGAATTTGTATTTACAGTCTCTTATCCAAAGTCTGAGGAGGTGTTTGAGAATTCAGAATTTTCTGAGTTGACCAAGAATATGTGTTGTATATACTTATATTGACAATGACCCTAGCTGACACTGGTCAGCATGTTATAATTCAACATGTTAGCTTCAGGAGTCAGGTATGGTGGCTCATGCCTGTAATCCCAGTTTACTTGGGAGGCTGTGAGAGGTTGATGACTTGAACTCAGGAGTTTCAGGCTGCAGTGAGCTATGACTGTGCCACTGCATCCAGCCTCAGTAACAAAGTGAGAGAGTCTATGAGGAAAGAAGAAGAGGCAGAAGCAGCAGTAGCAGCAGCAGCAGCCGCTTTAGTGAAATCTATGAATATATTCATCTTATGAATAAATACAGGCAATAGGCAACCTAATGGTGAGTGAAGTCAGTTTTTTCCATTAAAAGAGAAAAAGTAATTTCATTTCCAGAACAATTTTGTATTGTAGAATTTCAGATATAAGTCTATGGACTGATAGTATTTTCCCACATTTTAGTGTTTTAGTTTTCTCCTGTTTAAAATATTCTAGGCGTTGTGTCCTTTGAGGTAAGTTCATTCATTTAACTGTAATAAGGACACAGCACATAGGTCAAGCCTCCATATCATTATCCCTTAAGTTTTCTGTTCTTCATCAGAGATTACATCTCATGATCTTTTCTAACTCCTAAATATTTCTCCTACAAATGCTTTCATCTTGCTTGCATTTTGCATTCAACATCTGTTCATTCTTCTCTGCTCTTAGCTGACCCAGTCATGAATCCCATTCCATTCACATAAATTTGCATTAGGAAAACAAAATTTCAAACAAACACAACAAAATAAAAACAAAAACACTCATTCAAGTCACAAATTTAAGAGGAGTTTGGGGAAGACATAGGCACTGACTTGTGGCAAGGCAGACAACTCAAAATTTAACACTAGACATCTCACCTCCTTAAAGGCCTGTAACACCTTACCACATAGAAAAACTTTCCTCTCTTTTGTAATCCTTTCTCCTAAACTTGTTCTTTTTTTTCCTTTTTGTCATTGTTTTACACCCTAACTTTTATTATTGTACTGTGCAGAGCGGTTTTACTGTTTCATTCATTTCCTTGTTTTACTGAAAACCATAGTCTCAGGGTCTTACATCCAGAATCAATTTAAGCAACGAGAGTCTCATCCTAAAGATGAATTCTATTCTCCAGCTATGTAAACAGAAATTAGGTTTATTCTTCCACAGTAATATTCATGATTAACTTTTTAAAGTAATAACCATATCCAAAGCACCATGTCAAACACTTTGTATGGCATTATCTCACTCAATTTCTTATAAACATCCTCTAAGGAAGATTGCATTTATTATTCCCACTTTTAAGGGAGGAAACATTATCAGAGATATTCATCTTTTGGTTACTGCTTCTCATTGAATAAGTGGCAGAGATAATCTGCACCCAGCTTTATCACGTACCAAAGTCCAAGTTATCTCCTTCACACTCTGATGATCAACAGTGGGTTGAGAGTTTCTTTAAAGTGGACAATACCAGTTTGGTCTTTTGATACAAGAAGGCAAGACATAGTACCAGGGAATTTCAGAGCCTATTTAACAAATCTAAGGTACACGATTTCAAAGTCACAATCTGGGAGGACTGAGTGACCCACTGGACTCTTTAGGGATTAACAATAGTACTCAGAATGCTGATATTAATGATGTTGCAAAATGAAGCTACATCTTTAAGGAAATTGGAATATTTTGCTGTTTCTTCAGGCAAAGTTTTCAGCCATGAGTGACAAAAGCATATATTTTATTATTACGAAGCATGGGTTGGTCACAGAAATAAGGTAGGGGAACATCACTCGTCTAGGGTCTCAAGTCAAAGAAAAAAAGTGACTCAAGATGTGTCAACTCAGCCAGTGGTTTCCAAATGAGAGTCTAATACACACAGGTGAGGAGGGAACAGCAGATTTACTGCAAATAATTTGCTACTACAAATAATTTATGTTTGTAAATTATTTTTTCCCATAATTTCTTCTGATTTTACACACTTCAGTAGGCAAAGTGTGTGAGAAGAGACGCAACATAGCATATTGTCTGGCACATAGTACGTGTTCAGTAAGTATCTGATAACCAAATACATAAATAATAGTTAGAATCCTTCAAATTTTGTCTAACCCACCACTTACTTTATCTATGCCTGTTGCATGAAGTCCATGTCATGAGGCAAAATGTGAGAAACCATTAAGCTGAGCTGCCAAGAAAAACTTTCCTTTAGTAGGTACACATTTTAAAATTATTTTTCCTTAAATTTGTATTCAGCAATAATTTTAAGCTTCCAGAATTGTGAAAATAAAAGCAATACAAAACCCATGAATATATGTTTTACCCAAACTTATATTTTATCCTGTTTATCTCTCTCTCTCTCCCCCCCAGTCTGAGCCATTTTGAGGGTAAATTGCATAGACTAACTCTTTACCCCTGAATATGTTAGTGTGTATTTCCTAAGGATAGGGATAGACTCATATAGCCACAGAACAGTTTTCAACTTCAGTAAACTCTATGTTGATACAATGCTTGTATCAAATCTATTGTATATATTTCAGTTTTTAAAAATAGATACAATAATATCCTTTTCACTATTTTTCTTCTCCAAAATAGAATCTAGTCTAGGGTCAAATAGCATTTAGTTTTCATCATTCTTTAGTCTGAAATATTTCCATAGTCTGTACATATGTGTCTTTATGTGATTGACAGCTCTGGAGGATATAGTTCCTCCTCTTCCTCATTTTTTAATAGAATGTTCTTCATTTTGAGTGCATCTTATATTTCCTCATGACTAGATCCAGATAATGCACTTTTAGCCAAAATTCTACATAGGTCATTGTGCATCTTTCTGAGATGCTGTCACATCTGGAGGCACATGATGACTATCTGTCTCACGTTGGAGATGTTAATTTTGATCGCCTACTCCAGATGTGGTTCAGTCTTCCCACTGCATAAGTACTTCTTCCACTTGTTTGATAAACTGTCTACATGGAGAAACCACCTCTTATCACAATTTCTCCTACAGTTGCCATCCATTGATTGCTACAAATGTATGATTTTTCAGCTTCAGCACTTCTTTTAAATTTATTAGCCAATATTCAGGATTCTACTATTAACAAGAACCCTCCATTCTTTCTATTTATTTATCTGTCTACCTATCTATTAATGGTATGGAGTAAAGGCTTTCCATTGTTTAATGGTATATAACTCATTGATATGCTTAATTATCTTTGTGTGCCAATGGTTCCAGAATTTGCCCATGGTACACCTTCAAGCTTGTTCTTATGTCTCCATTTCATATACACATTTTTTAAAACACACACTCTCTCTGGTAAGTAAATTATTCTAGAGCATCTTGTACCTACAATGCTAAGCTTGTTCTTATGTCTCCATTTCATATACACATTTTTTAAAACACACACTCTCTCTGGTAAGTAAATTATTCTAGAGCATCTTGTACCTACAATGCTAAGCTTGTTCTTATGTCTCCATTTCATATACACATTTTTTAAAACACACACTCTCTCTGGTAAGTAAATTATTCTAGAGCATCTTGTACCTGCAATGCTCCAGGCCTGAAATTAGCCATGACTCTAAGGAGTAATGTTTTCTTTCATTGGAAGGAAATTCAAGGTCAAGATTTGGAAGCAGGTTTTGGTCACCAGAGAGACACATTTTATCTCACAACATGAATAGGGCAGGGATTTTTCTTCTGCAAAATAGAATCCAGTCTTGGGGTGTCTTGGTCTACAAGGAGTACTCAAGTGAATATAGCAGTGAGGACAGTAGGACTTGAGAAGAGGTCAAATGTCACAATTACACCCTGCTCTCTCAATACTTGCCCATGAAATGGAATTGTTGCTTTTGATTAAACCTCAAAGTTATTGCTTCCTTTTTGTTCTTGGTCTTGTGAGAAGTGTATAATGCACTTCCCATGGAACAAAATATTCATAGTCATTGCTAGGACAAAGGAACTGTTGTATTTTTCTCTATGGAAGTTATTTAAGTAACCTCAGCTTTCCTCTTAGATTTCATTGCTGAAATAGTGAAGATGTGTAATTTGTGAATTGTATAAGAGACCTCATGGCCGGGCACGGTGGCTCACACCTGTGATTCCAGCACTTTGGAAGGCCAAGGCAGGCGGATCACCTGAGGTCCGGAGCTCGAGACCACCCTGGCCAACATAGAGAAACCCCATCTCTACTAAAAATACAAAAATTAGCCGGGCATGGTGGCACATGTCTGTAATCCCAGCTACTCAGGAGGCTGAGGCAGGAGAATCACTTGAACCCAGGAGGCAGAGGTTGCAGTGAGCCTAGATCATGCCACTGCACTCCAGCCTGAGTGAGACTCTTTCCAAAATTAAATTAAATTAAAACCTCATGTTTCTAGATAAAGCAAATACAAATAAGTCTGTATTATAAGCAGTTTTCTGATTAGGTTAAATAGGGGACCCTGTGCAGTGTCAGTTGTCACATTAAAACAGAAATTTTCTCTCATGAAAATCTCTGCCTATCCATTATGTCCTGTATATCAGAGTTTACAAGAGATTTTTTTTTAATAGCACTGTTGGGGAGTGGGACATGGGAACTGAAAGTTCAATGAATTGATTAAAGGTAATCAAACTGATTAGGATTAGATCCTAGCTCAACCACTTCCTAGATGTGTGATCTTAGGTATGTTATTTAACTTCTCTGGGTCTTAGTTTTATCATCAGTAAAATACGGATAACATAATAATGTATAAGGTTCAAAGAATTAAATGATGTAATACATGTAAGGTACTTAGAACATTTTTTTCAACGAAGGGCACAACACTATTGTGTTAAGCTGTGGTTAGTTACTGACAACTTAGTTAGCAATCATTAACTTCTCTGGCAATTAGCTTAACAAAGTAAGTATACATTGAGTTCTGAGAAAGCATATTATAATGGCCTACATTTAGTGGAAAAATAACGGAAAGGGGAGGATGGAAAAGAAGATTCATGAAGATAGACCCAAAAATAAATAATGTTTCTGGAGACAGATAGGATTTCAGGGCAAGTTTCAAAAATGAGGTGACAGCAGGAGCAAAGGTATCTTCTGTTACCCAAAAGGGAAGAAGGAGACAGGAACAAGGAACAACTTGTTGGTGTTTAGTGGTGTATTTCCAACTCTGAGCACAGTGGCTGCCTATAGTAGGTGCTCATTAAGTACTGGCTGACAGACTGATAAATCAATAAATGAAAGAAAGCTGCCTTCATTGTAAAACTTATATATACCAAGAATAGTGTAAAATCAAATTAATCATAGGTAAGGCCAAGTCAATCTTGGGTGATCATACATTGTTTCAAACCACCCCCTTCTAACAAATGCAATTTATGACTATGGAAACTTATTATTGGAAGATACTTTTCAGCATATTCCGTCCAACATCCCACACTATGCTAAGATGCCCACTGGGATAGCATCACTATGTGACCTATCAAGGGAAAACCTACCCCACAAGGGAAAATAAGAAGTTCTTTAGGATAAACCAAAATCTAATTCCATTCAACTTAAATAGAGCTATCCATGAACCTGGTATTATGGTATACTATGGAAGTACAAAATATACAAAGATAACTTACACAGTTTATCTCACTGAAAAGCTCACCATCAAGTGAAGAAACACCACAAATACATAAGGAATACACAAAATGGTAATTGATATAAAATGAGGTAGGAACCCAGATACACCAGAAATATTTCCCAAGGAGGTGAAAATAGAATTGGATCTTGAAATATCATTAACTGCTCACTGAGCAGAGAAGAGGAGGAGAGGCATTTCCAGCAGAGGGAACAACATATGCAATGACGTAGAGGTGTGAAAGTGTGAGACGAGTTACCAAAAAATGAGAAGTTCTACGTGGCTAGAATATTGAGTTTGTAGTGGGAAATAACAAGAGATGTAAGGAGTTTAGAAAAATCCATGCATACCAGTGTCTCTCAATCTTCTTGAAGGAAAAAAAACACATTATAGGCCTCTAGGAATATGTTCACAAATCCCTAGAAAATTAAGAAACTGAAGTTTATTCTAAGATTCTTTCAAATCTTCACTTTAAAAGAGTTATAAATTCATTAATATTACATTAAACATTAGCCGTCATCACCATAATAACCTAATGTTTAAAAACCATAACATTCATATCTTCAAAAGTATGTCTGAAAAATTTGTCTTGAAAACATTGCCATCAACAAGGGTAGTTGTGATAGGTTATTAAGCAGGAAATTGATATTATCCTACATATTCTTCAAAAGATATGATGCTAGTGGCATTAGCAGAATGCAAAAAGATAATCAGTGAGCTATGGGGGGAGTCATGGATGATGAGGGCTAGATCTAAAGTAGTGAGAATGAGGATGAAGATGAGTTGGTTAGTGTATAGAATCAGAAGCTCTGGTGACTGACTATAAGGCAGCAAGGAAAGTAACAAGTTCAGGATGATTCTGACACATCTGTGATTGATTTCTAACAATTGGTCCTAGCAAATTATACATCATTTAAAAAAATAATTTCTCTTCATTTAGCAGCCCTTATAAAACTGATATGTTTCTCTAGAATCTTAACTTTTTTTTCTGCAGCCCTTCAGTCCTTTTTATTTCAATGTGACTGTCAAGCACTTCAGTAGGAAGTATTTCACCACTTCACATGCAAAGATTTTTTTAAGGAGCAATCTAGAGAGTGGTAAATGAGCTCTGAGCTTTAATGAGAAAGAGTGGAAGTTTTGCACTTTTTAATGACATTTTAACATGAATAGTGTGTGTATTTGCAGAGAAAAGCCAGCTGGGAAACTACAGTGAAGCCTCCATAGGTAATCTAGTTTTCAGTCTTCTTGCCTGAGAAAAGGACTTTCTTAGTTCAAGCAAAATAAAATAAAATAAAATAATAAAATAAAAGTCAGTCAGATTCAAAAAACAAATTCTTTTGACACGAATTGTGTAAACTGGGTAGTCAAGGAGATAGTTAACATGGGGTGACACATTCTAGTAGTTGGAAGGCTAAATTATTTCCCTGGTGTATTCCTCACTAATTCTGAGGGAATCAGAAACTCAGTAGTTTGGTGTACCCTGACTCAGAGAGAGGCAGAAGGTTTTGAAAGATGGTTAATCCAGATCAGGAAAACCTTTCTGGGCCTGTTTTACTTAATCCCCCAGATTTACCACCTCGATAACCACACTGGTATTCTGATCAGGCAATAATCCTGATAATAACAATAAAAATTCCTATGTGTCTGACATTGATACTTCTCACATGTTATCTTATTTTGTCCTCATAACAGTCCTAGGATATTTCATTGATTAAACTAAAGGACCATTCTCAGCAAAGTAATTATTCCAGTAAATTTCGGAGACAGTCTCTGTCCTTATATCATAAGCTCATTCCACTCATTTTACTCAAAAGGTAACTTTTTTCTCTTTTCTTCAAGTTCTCAGAGCAAATAGAACTCTTCCTATAACATGAAGGGAATTCAACAAGTGACAATTGTATTGTTTTCCAAGTGGATTTGCTTTATATGTAGTTCTTTAATCAGAAACTAACATTACTGTTTTTAAAATTCTGAAACAAAATAGGGAATGTTCTACTGTGAATAAGATCTTTGTAGATATGTATGTATGTTTTAAATTACTGAAGGCAGAAGCTGCTCTCAGGGAAGAGTTAATATTTATGTTATAGGTTCACACACACATCCACACCCACACACATGTGCGCACACACACACAAGTCAAGTGTAATTACTACATATGAAAATTCCTGTCAAATTCTTAATCAATATCTTATTTCTCAAAGCATAAGGTTGGGAGGACCAGAATATGTTTATCACATCTGGTTATTTTAGCAATTCTCTAGTTAGCATGCAGTGATAGCCTACTAGAAATGATGAGTATCTGAAAATTAGGGGGGGCATTTTAATTTTTGCAGCAACAGAGTTCTTAAGAACCAGTGACATTGTTGAAACATCTGAGTGGTAGAAGGTCACTGTTTTCTATTTCAGAGAGGACTTAGAATAGTTTAAAGTTTGAAGGTATTATTGCATGATACTGAGTAACTTCTAAGTAGTAAGTGCACTAATGGTATCGCTGGGGCGCTCTGTGTTT
Source organism: Colobus angolensis palliatus (assembly GCF_000951035.1). NCBI lineage: Eukaryota > Metazoa > Chordata > Mammalia > Primates > Cercopithecidae > Colobus > Colobus angolensis. Next base: position 949,520 of record NW_012114866.1, on the reverse strand, counting down.
AAAAAACAAAACAAAAAAAACAGCATTTGTCCCCATATATTTATACGTTTTAAAATGACTCTTCTACCTATTCCTTCTTCTACTCCTCTAGTTGTACTGGCATGCAATTTGTTGTTCTTGCCAAATGTGAACACTGAGAAAGTTAAAGTTAATTTATGTAAGCCGTGTGTCATCTTCACTCTGAATTAAAAGGTGCAGGTATTATCTTATGGCAAGTACCGTCTTAGGAAGATTCACTAGAAAGAGAGAAAGAAACTCCCCAGATTAGTACAGAGCCCTTTAGGGTCAATGAAAACACTGATATTGAAGACATATAGAACTGTATTTCAGTATCAGTTCTAAAATTCTGGGCATCTACTTCCTAATTTGTAAAATTTGTTCAATAATTACGTTTGGGTTATTATGAGAATTTATGTACATCTAGCTCCTATTACATACACAAAAATGTTTCCCTTTTTCTCCTCCCACCTTCTCTGTAATCTTCAATAGTCTTCTCAACTTCTGTTATAATTTAGCATAGGTTATCAGTCTTCATGATGTGTATTTATCCATGCTAAAGAGCTTTTGTTTAATTTTTCAAGATTTGAACTCACTGCTGTGGAAAATGGCTATTTACAGAAGGATAATCTCATTTTCCAAGAATTCAGTTGAAGGTCCTAGAAGATCTTTATGAAGCAAAATAATACTTTTCTTATTTTTTAAGTATTCTCAAAATAATTTAAGTATTCTTATATATAAGTATTATATATAAGTATTTTTATATAATAAATATACTTATTTAAGTATTCTCAAAATACTACTTCTCTTCTAAGTATAGAGTCAGGCATTAAGACATATAGACATCTCACTTCCTTGGGATAAGTCTTGGGAAACATATCACTACACACTAGCAATAAAATATTGCAAAGAAAACATAACTATTTTATGCAGTTATTAATTAAACAAATATGAGTTAAAAGACTTCAGGAGTTTCGCTCTGTAGCCCAGGCTGGAGTGCAATGGCACAATCTTGGCTTACTGAAACCTCCGCCTCCCGGGTTCAAAGGATTCTCAAGCCACAGCCTCCTGAGTAGCTGGGACTACAGGTGAGTGCCACCATGCCTCACTAATTTTTTTTGTATTGTTAGTAGAGATGGGATTTCTCCATATTGGCCGAGCTGGTCTCAAACTCCTGACCTCAAGAGATCCACCACCTTAGGCTCCCAAAATGCGTAAGCCACCAAGCCTGGCCTAAATTCAGCATATTAAAGCAAATTAACAATGTCTGATGCAAACACACGACTGCTTTGTAATCTTCTACACTAATGATTTGCAGTGTTTTGGTTTCAGAATCCATTTACAACTCTTACAATATATGAAAAATTTCTGCCAGCTTTTATTTATATGGGTTATATTTATGACTACTTCTCATTTGTAAAATTGAAAAGATCTTGCATATTTATATTAATTAATTTGTTTAAAAATAAATTTCTTATATGATAGTATAAATAATATAATTTTAATAATAATTTCTAAAATACTAAGTGGAATGAAACTACTTTTTATTTTTACAAACAGGCTACATCTGGATTTTATGACTACTTCTACATTCAATATATTATAATTTATTGTTTGGTTGAAGAACTTGATGAAAGATCTAGCCTTACACAACTATGTAATCAGAATACAGAGAAGTATTTTTAAAAACACTTTCAGATAATTGTGAATCCTTTCTTTTTGATACTAAAACTTTACAAATGGTAATTCTCTCAGAGTTTAATTACACTGTCAAATCTGAAATCATGTAAATTAACTTTTTGTCCTTGCCACATTAAAGTCCGTTGATCTGTCTAGCATCATGAATGAGATTTTAGCCATTAGTGATTTTATAATATCATGCATTGGTCATTTGTAAAATACTGAGTTATGCAATCTTCCAAATGTTAAAATATCTTATTATACAGTATTCAAAATGACATTATTAATATCACCACCAATCTCATCAGAAATATCTTTAAGTATGAAGACTTTACCAAACTCATAGTGATGGTATCAATTTTTCTTAATTTAAATTTTTGCTTGAAAACTCAAATTGTAGCACTGGTAAAAAAATACCATTAGCTTTTTCAAGTGACAGACTTGCTTTGTTCACATAAGAAGAAGTCTGCCAAATGCCTGTCTCAATAGCCAGTTTATCTCTGAATTCTACATTCAAGTCAAAATGATTTCCTGTGGGAAACATGATTATTTCAGCTCTCAACACAAATAATGGCACAAGTGTTTTTTTCCTAGATGAACATATTTCAAAATGCAGCATATATAGTACATATGTAGGTTCCATTCTGTCCAACAGAAAAATAAAGAGGCATATAAAAGAAGACAGTTTTTTAAAAAAAATTATATTGCTTCATTAAGGACATTAAGTGAAACTAGCATTCATTTATTCATTTTTACTGCAAGTCTGTGGCTGGTGAAGAATATAATAATTACAGTATACTTGGTTGCCACTACCTTGATTTGTGCTAAGACACCAGAAGATTTACCCACTATTGCTTCTGCACCATCAGTGCAAATGTGAACACGGAAAAAGGCAAATCACATCATAGTATTATTAGGAAAATAGTTTTGACATTGCAAATCCTCAAAGAGTTTCAGGGACTTCAAGGGGTCTGTTGGTTACATTTTGCTAAGCAAGAAAACCCTAGGATTGTAGAATAAGTTCTTTTTAAAACATAAGGGCATCTGGGAAGACCTTATTAATTTCAAACATAATTCTGCATTTTCAAGATGAAATGTCAAAGAATGTTGATATGTAAATGCACATTTAAATCCAAAGAGATGGTGGCTAACGACGTGCATTATCAGGCCTTTCCTCTAGAGGTTTTGGTTCAGTAGTCTGGCAGTGGAAGTGGGGGTGTTTATGACCTCCAGTGAGCCACAGTGACTTATATAATAATGTTTTATATACATATATATGTGTGTGTGTGTGTGTGTATATATATATACACACACACATATCTCCACACAAACATAATTATTTCTATGTATATATTAAACCCTATTATCAATACAAAGAGCACACACGCACACACACACATATTTTTGTGGGAGCACGGTAAAAGGTGTTTTCCTGCAATGGTACACTAGTCACCTTGCTTCTCTCTCTGGTGACTGTTGAGGTTGTCTACAGTGGATTGGGTGCATCCTGAGGGCCCTCAACAGAATGAGGTCCACACATAACCTTCCAGTATTTGGAAAGTTGAAGGACAGAATGAAAATCCCACAGTAAAAGCACACTGAGCTATGAAAATGAGGCAGTTTTTATGGTAAATAGTAGGTCATTATGTTTCCCAAACTTGATCTAATTGGCTATTACAAATTATCTGGCACATACATTGATTCTAGATGTGATTAGTGTTCACTTGGTTCCAGGATTTTACATATATGCCAGTTTGGCAATCCTAACATGTTGATGTTGATAATGTTTCATGGTCAAAACTAGAATGTATTTTCATAATACACACACACACTCACATTCTCTCTATATAACTGGATCCTAGGAAACTTTAATTTTAGTAAATGCCTCAGGTGATTTTTATGATCAGGCATACAGCGCAGCTCTGCTCTATAGCTGGTTACTGTATTCACATTTTTTTCTTATGATGTAATAAGTAATGGTGGGGGAGCAGATTTTGTTATCAACTGTAGAAATATGGCTATAAAAACTTACTATTTCATGGCTTATATTTCTCTTCACTGCAAGCTTCTCTTACTTCAAGGACAGAAAAAAAATGATGCTGTTTCTTTGAAAAGATTTTTCTGTTCAGTAAAATCTCTAGTGTAAAAGGAGTGGCCTATTTTTCAATTTGCAAGTCTGATCATTAGCCTTTGATTCATATAACAGAAATAGACTTCCTTGATATCCAAAAAGCTTGGCTATATTAAAGTAAGAAAGTAATAGATACTTGCATCTTAACTTTATAACTGAGCAACAGAGAAAACAAAATTAGTAGTTATTGAGCACCTGATACCTTGTACATTTTCAAATAAATCATTTGAAATTTGCAACTACACCATGAGATAGGTTTTGCCTTGATTTTACAGATAGGGAACCTGATAGTCACATGGTTGATAACAACCACAGTTAAGTCTACTATTCCAAGTTCATCTGATTCCAAGGCTGATACAAATTCCACTTCACTACAAAGCCTTCTTCAGCTTGCTAAAGTAAAGCTCAGGACTCTGATACAAACTCCCAACCCTGCCTCTGGTATATGACCTAACACTAACCACGCTGCTCAGAGGGGGTATCTAAAAGAAATTCTTGTGTGAAAACAATGAAATTTTGGTGGGCAAACAGAAACATGATGGTCAATAAACTATCAAAAGCATACAACACAGACTTCTACTTCTGGGAAGGTCAAGTAGGTACACTTTTCTCTATTAGTCCCTCTAAGTACAACCACAATCTCTGGATATTGTATATAAGAGAAGCAGAAAGAATATAAATAGTGGAGAGAAGAAGGCAGACCAGCTAGGAATATTGGGATCTCATGGTATGATGGTGAGTCCCCTGGGTTTTATTTTCCTCATATATTCAAGATTTGGAGCTGAAGAAGCTTGTAACCTAGAAACACCTAGAGGTACATACAAACAAAAGTAAAACAAAACAAAACAAAAAACAGAAAAGAACACCAACAAAAGCCTTCTCTCTCTAGTCAAAGGACAAAGAAAGTGCAGATAAGTTTTAAACAGTAACCAATGTACTTCATTCAAATTCAAAAACAGAAAAACTGAGGCACAATCCCCACCCACGTCAGCAAAAGTTGATTGGGGAGACTAGACTTCCACCCTTGCTAGTCTATAAAAGGTGCCTCCTCAATACCCTTCCAGGGTAGTGTAAGAGAAGGCTCAGTTTGCATTCCAACCAGGGAGGAATTAACCACTTTTCTACTTTACATGGAGGCAACTTGGAGGACTTGCAAGTCTATCCCTATTAAGCAGTAAAAAGATGAATCTTTTCTTCCCTTCTGGATTGTTGTCAGAGGAGGCTTACTGGAGAGTCAGGTCTTCTAGCACTGTCTAGTGGTAATTAGGCCACCCAATGGCATTAGGGGTAACTAGTTGAGGAACAGTAAGTAATGAGGTATTCTTACCTCTCCTAGCAAGGAAGACAACAGTGGAGGCCTAGTGGGGAGCCAGGTCAGTGGGGAACTTGGACTTCTATTGCTACCTGAAAGTAATAATGCAGCGTTTCCTTTCTGTTGGAGCTGAGTCAGAGAAAGCCAGGAGATTATACATTTTTTTGTTTTGTTTTGCTTTGTTTTGTTTTTGAGATAGAGTCTTTGCTGTGTTGCCCAGGCTGGGGTGCAGTGGCGTGATCTCGGCCCACTGCAACCTCCACCTCCCAGAGTAGCTGGGATTCCCCTGCCTCAGTTTCCTGAGTAGCTGGGCTTATAGGCGCCCACCAACAAGCCCAGCTAATTTTTTGTACTTTTAATAGAGACAGAGTTTTAATATGTTGGCCTGGCTAACCTCCAAATCCTGACTTCAAGTCATCAGCCCACCTTGGCCTCCCAAAGTGCTGGTGTGAGCCACTGTGCCCAGTTGAGACTATAAGCTCTTATAAAACAGAAGATTTAATAAGTCTCATAAAATACTCAAAATGTACAGGTTGCAAAAAGTAATAATCCCTTTTCATACCAAGAAAAGTTACATCCTTGAATTAAAAAAAAAAAAAAAGACAGTAGATGACAACACTGAAGTAACAGATATGTTAAAATTATCTCAAATAAGAGGTTGGAGCATAAGTAATTGTGGTTTTCGCCATTGAACAGAATGGCGAAAACCACAATTACTTTTGTACCAAGTTAACAGATTTTAAAACAGTCATTTATTTTATTCATTCATTCATTCATTCATTCATTCACTCATTCATTCATTCATTCATTCATTGAGATGGAGTCTGGCTCTGTTGCCCAGGTTGGGGTGCAGTGGCACAATCTCTGCTCACTGCAAGCTCCGCCTCCTGGGTTCACGCCATCCTCCTGCCTCAGCCACTCGAGTACCTGGGACTACATGTGCTCGCCACCACGCCGGCTAATTTTTTGTATCTTTAGTAGAGACGGGGTTTCACCCTGGTAGCCAGGATGGTCTCGATCTCCTGACCTCATAATCCACCCCCCTGGACCTCCCAAAGTGCTGGGATTACAGGCGTGAGCCACCGCACCTGGCAAAACAGTTATTTTTGAATTCCTCAATGAACAATTATAAACATACTTGAAACAAATTTAAAAAAAAATAGAATGACTTATCAAGAAAATGGAAGATATCACAAAGAACAAAATAAAATTAGAACTAAAAAATACAGTTACCAAAGTAAAAGTCTCAATACTAGGTTCAATAGCAGAATGGAGAGGAAAGAAGAAAGAATCAGTGAACTGGAAGACAGAAAAATAGAAATTACCAAATCTGAAAAACAGAAAACAGACTGGAAAAAAATTAAAAAGGCTCAAAGACTTGAATAACTACATGAAAATGATTGAACATTTGTGTTATTAGTATCCTAGAAAGAGGAGAAAAAGCAGTTCTGAGAAAGTACTCAATGAAATGACTGAAAACTTCCCAAATTTAGTAAAAGAAACAGCAAATTCAAGAATCTGAGTTAAACCCAATTTAATAAATCCCATAGCAATCCACATTAAAATATACCACTACTAAACTTCTTTTTTTTTTTTTGAGACAGAGTCTCGCTCTGTCGCCCAGGCTGGAGTGTAGTGGCAGGATCTCAGCTCACTGCAAGCTCCGCCTCCCGGGTTCACGCCATTCTCCTGCCTCAGCCTCCGGAGTAGCTGGGACTACAGGCGCCCGCCACCTCGCCCGGCTAGTTTTTTGTATTTTTTTAGTAGAGACGGGGTTTCACCGTGTTAGCCAGGATGGTCTCGATCTCCTGACCTCGTGATCCGCCCGTCTCGGCCTCCCAAAGTGCTGGGATTACAGGCTTGAGCCACCGCGCCCGGCCACTAAACTTCTAAAAACTAAAGAAATATTTAAAGTAGTGATTTTGTGGAAAAAGTGACTGACAGATTTTTTCTTTGACACCATGGAGGCCAGAAGGTGACACTACATTTTTCAAATGCTGAAAAAAAATGAACTGTTAACGCAGTGTTCCATGCCCAGGGAAAATATTCAGGAATGAAGGAGAAATCAAGATCTCCTCAGATGAAGAAAAATGAAAAGGTTTGTCACCACCAAGCAGACGTGCCCTGAAAAAAAAAAAAGTTAATAGAAGTTTCTTTAAAAGAAGAGAAATGATAAAATAAAAAACTTTCTTATTTAAAAATATAGGGAATTCAATAGACTTCTGTTGAGTTTTCTAAATTGTGATTTGATGGTTGAAACAAAAATAAAATTTTATGTCATTCATCTAAATGAACATAAGAGAAATACTTAAGACAAATAAGGTTTTATACTTAATTTGAACTAGTTGAAGGATTCCAGCAGAGATAAATTATGTAAAAATAACATAATACTTAGATAAATCACCAACAAAGTGATACAAAGAAATATATTTAAAAAACTATTAATAAAAATGGAATTTGTAAAAATTTTCAAGCAATTCAAATGAAGACAGGAAAAATGAACCAAAAAATTCAGTAAAGTAACAAACAGGAAAAAAAAAAAAAAGATATGTTTAAGCCATAACATTATATAATACTTATATTAAATGTGAATTGTCTAAAAATACCAAGTAAGAGATTGGTAGATTAGATTTTATTTTAAAATAACCCAACTGTATTCAGCCTAGAGGAAATTCACTTTAGATATAACAATATTTGTGAAAGTTAAAGGATGGAAAAAAATCATAAAACAATCAAAACAAAGTGAAAGTGGATATATTAATATCTAATAAAATAGACTTCAGAGAAAAAACAATCATTGGAGTAAGAGAGGTACATTTTATCAAGATTAATGAGTCAATCCACTAAGAAGACATAGTGATCCTAAATGTGTAGGCACTAAACAGGCTTAAAATATATGAAGCAAAAGCTGGTAGAGCTAAAAGGAAGAAATAGACAAATTCACAATTACAGTTGGAGAATTCAATGCTTCTTCTTAACCAATAGGACGAGGCAAAATATCTGCAGTGATGCAGAAGAACTTAACACCATCAGCCAAAAGAATCTATTCAACACTGATAGAACATTCCATTCAATAATGATAAAAATACTCATTTATTTAAAGTGCTGATAAAACATATACTAAACATATGACTGCCCCTTGAGCCATAAAGCAAACATCAACAAATTTAAAAGGATTGGAGTTACACAGATTGTGTTCTCCTACCATAATGGAATCAAACTAGAAACCAATAACATGATGGGAAGATCTTCAAACACTTAGAAACTAAACAAAGCACTTCTAGATAACCCAAGGAGTAAAGAGAAAGACTTAAGGAAAATAAAATACATTTAAATAAATAAAATTAAAAACCAAACTTACCAAAATTTGTCAGACATACTATAAATTTGTGCTTAGAGGGGAAAGTATAGTACTAAATGCACACATGTGGAAAGAGGCAAAGTTTCAAGTCAGTAATACAAACTCAAACTCTAGAACTTAGAAGAACAAAATAAAACTAAAGCACAAAGAATGAAGGAAATAGTAAAGATAGGAGCAGAAAGCAGTGAAATTTAAAAAAACAGGAATCAATACAGGATATGAATACAACAAACACCTGGCTTCTGGAAATATTAATAAAATTGACAAATTAGCATGATTGCAAAGGAAAAAAGAGAAAAGACACAAATTACCAATATCAAGAATCAAACAGGGGATATCACTACAGATCTTGCAGACATCAAAAAGGTAATAAAAGAGTACTATGAGCACTCTATGTACATAACATTTGACAATTTAGATGAAATGAACTAATTCCTAGAAAAGCACAAACTATACCACTCACCCAAAAAGAAATAGACAACTTGAATAGCCCTATAAATGTCAAGGAAATTGAATTGGTAATTTTAAATCTCGCAAAATAGAAATCCTTAGGCACAGAATGTTTTCCTTGAGAATCAACCAGGAATTTAATAAATTAACACAAATTCTATCAATTGGTTTCAGAATGTAGAAGAAAAGGAAACACTTTTTGAGTCATTTTATAAATCTAGTATTACTTTGATATTAAAACCAGATAAAAGAATGCCAAGAAAATGAGACAGATCAATATCCCTCATGTAGATAGATGTAAAAATTCTTAACAAAATATTGACGAATATAATTCAGCTGTATATAAAAAGAATTTTATGCCTTGAAACAAGTGACATTTATTCCAAAAATAAATACAAAACTGCTTCAAAATGTAAATACTCTGTGTCTTGACCCTTTCAATGCCAATATCCTAGCTGTGATATTCTACTATATTACATAATGTTTTTTCAGGGTTACCATTGAGGGAAATTGAATAAAGAGCACATCAGATTTCTATTATTTCTTACAGCTGCATATAATTCTATAATTATCTCAAAATAAAAAGTTTTTAAAAAGACACAAAGTTAAGGCAAATATTTGAAATTTACATTTAAGCAGATAGATGAGATTAAAGACAGTATTAAGAACCCTATTTCAGTCAAGCAATGAGCAATACTTACTTTTATGTATTGACCTTTCTTGATGCATAAACATCAAGAGAACCAATGTGTAACACCATCCAAGATAATATCAACAGTTATCAATATATGTGAGAAAAGACTTAGGGAGGACTTCCAATACAGATTTTATTCTAAATTTTACATTATAAAAAATGCATAATGTAAGCTATTATCACTCTGTTTCCTGCCAATTTGAGATGAATAATTATTGTGCCAGAGAATAAAATAATTGCTCAATAATTTGTATGCAATTCATCTGAACCTATGGATCATTTACAGAGATTGCCTTAAAATATGCATTATAATATTAGTCACTACAATATACCCAAATCCCTAATTGTATAAGTACTTCTAAAACATATCTAATGATCTTTGTAATCATTCTTCTTAGACATACTTACATTGTTTTTATTTATCCACCAGCATTAGCAGTTGCTTTTTATTTTTGTTTCTTAGTTTATAAAAAGAAGATTTTCCGTATCAATCAATTTTTATGGCCACTATTTATGTTATTGTAAAGTAAGAAATAACGTAAGACATTTTGCTCAACTTTCAGTTTAGTTTAAATTCTTCCTTTGGGAGAGGTTCCAAGATAACAGAATAGGAACAACTCTGGTCTATAGCTCCCAGGGAGATCAATGCAGAAGATAGGTGATTTCTGCATTTCTAATTGAGGTACGTGGTTCATCTCATTGGTACTGTTTGGACAGTGGGTACAGCCCACGCAAGACAAGCCAAGCAGGACAGGGTGTCACCTCACCCAGGAAGCACAAGGGGTCGGGGAATGTCCCTTTCCTAGCCAAGGGAAGCTGTGAGTGACTGTACCTGGAGGAACAGTACACTCTGACCCAAATACTGCATTTTTCCCATGGTCTTTGCAACCGGCAGACCTTCCATGCCTAGCTCGGCAGGTCCCGTGCCCATGGAGTCTCGCTCACTGCTAGTGCAGCAGTCTAAGATCGACCTGGCATGCTGGAGCTTGGCGGGGCGAGGGGTATCCACCATTGCTGAGGCTTCAGTAGGTGATTCTATGCTCACAGTGTAAACAAAGCAGCAGGGAAGCTCGAAATGGGTGGAGCCCACCACAGCTCAGCAAGGCCTACTGCCTCTCTAGGTTCCACCTTTGGGGGCAGGGCATATCTGAACAAAAGGCATCAGACACCGTATGCAGAATTAAACGTCCCTGTTTGACAGCTCTGAAGAGAGCAGTGGCTCTTGGAGCAGTGTTCGAGCTTTGACATCAGACAGACGGCTTCCTCAAGTGGGTGCCTGACCCCTGTAACCTGACTGGGAGACACCTCCCAGTAAGGACCGACAGACACCTCATACAGGCAGGTGCCCCTCTGGGACGAAGTTTCCAGAGGACGGATCAGGCAGCAATATTTGCTGTTCTGTAGCCTCCATTGGTGATACCCAGGCAAACAGGGTCTGGAGTGGATGTCAAGCAAATTCCACCAGACCTACAGCTGAGGGGCCTGTTAGAAGGAAAACTAACAGAAAGGAATAGCATCAACAACAAACAAACAGGACATCCAAACCAAAACCCCATCTGTAGGTCACCAACATCAAAGACCAAAGGTAGATAAAACCACAAAGATGGGGAGAAACCAGAGCAGAAAGACTGAAAATTCCAAAAACCAGAATGCCTCTTCTCCTCCAAAGGAACACAGCTCCTCACCAGCAAGGGAACAAAATTGGATGGAGAATGAGTTTGATGAGTTGACTGAAGTAGGCTTCAGAAGGTGGGTAATAACAAACATCTCCAAGCTAAAAGAGGATGTTTGAACCCATTGCAAGAAAGCTAAAAACTTTGAGAAAAGGTTAGATGAATGGATAAGTAGAATAACAGTGAAGAAAAGAGCTTAAATGACCCAATGGAGCTGAAAACCACAGTACAAGAACTTCGTGACACATACACAAGCTTCAATAGTGGATTTGATCAACCAGAAGAAAGGATATCAGTGATCGAAGAACAAATTAATGAAATAAAGCAAGAAGACGAGATGAGAGAAAAAAAGAGTGAAAAGAAACAAAGCCTCCAGGAAATATGGGACTATGTGAAAAGATCAAACCTGTGTTTGATTGGTGTACCTGAAAGTGATCAGAGAATGGAATCCAGTTAGAAAACACTCTTTAGGATATTATCCAGAAGAACTTCCCCAACCTAGCAAGGCAGGCCAACATTCAAATTCAGGAAATACAGAGAACACCATAAAGATACTCCTTGAGAAAAGCAACTACAAGACACACAATTGTAAGATTCACCAAGGCTGAAATGAAGGAAAAAAATGTTAAGGGCAGCCAGAGAGAAAGGTCGGGTTACCCACAAAGTGAAGACCATCAGACTAACAATGGATCTCTTGGTAGAAACTCTACAAGCCACAGGAGAGTGGGGGGTCAATATTCAACATTCTTAAAGAAAAGAATTTTCAACATAGAATTTCATATCCAGCCAAACTAAGCTTCATAAGTGAAGGAGAAATAAAATGCTTTACAGACAAGCAAATGCTGAGATTTTCTCACCACTAGGCCTGCCTTACAATAGCTCCCAAAGCAAGCAGTAAACATGGAAAAGAACAGTCAGTACCAGACACTGCAAAATCACGCCAAATTGTAAAGACCATCTACGCTATGAAGAAACTGCATTAATTAATGGGCAAAATAACCACCTAGCATCATAATGGCAAGATCAAATTCATACATAACAATATTAATCTTAAATGTAAATGGGCTAAATGCCACAACTAAGAAACACAGACTGGCAAATTGCAAAGTCAAGACCCATCAATGTGCTGTATTCAGGAGACCGATCTCACATGACAAGACACACATAGCCTCAAAATAAAGTGATGGAAGAAGATCTACCAAGCAAATGGAAAGAAAAAAAAAAAAAAGCAGTGGTTGCAATCCTGCTCTCTGATAAAACAGACTTTAAACCAACAAGGAGCAAAAGAAAAAAAGAAGGCCAGTACATAATGGAAATGGGATCAATTCAACAAGAAGAGCTAACTATCCTAAATATATATATGCACCCAATACAGGATCACCCCGATTCATAAAGCAAGTTCTTAGCGACCTACAAAGAGACATAGACTCCCAACAATAATAGTGGCAGACTTTAACACCACACTGTCAATATTAGACAGATCAACGAGAAGGATATCCAGGACTTGAACTCAGCTCTGGACCAAGCAGACCTAGTAGACATCTACAGAACTCTCCACCCCAAATCAACAGAATATACATTCTTCTCGGCACCACATCACACTTACTGTAAAATTGACCACAAAAACACTCCGCAGCAAATGTAAAAGAACAGAATCACAACCATCTCTCAGACCACAGTGCAATCAAATTAGAACTTGGGATTAAGAAACTCACTGAAAACTGACAACTACATGGAAACTGTACAACTTGTTCCTGAATGAGTACTGGGTAAATAACAAAATGAAGGCAGAAATAAAGATGTTCTTTGAAACCGCTGAGAACAAAGACACAAAGTACCAGAATCTCTGGGACATATTTAAAACAGTGTGTAGAGGGAAATTTATAGCACTAAATGCTCGCAAGAGAAAACAGGAAAGATCTAAAATTGACATCCTAACATCACTATTAAAAACTAGAGGAGCAAAAGCAAACAAATTCAAAAGCTAGCAGAAGACAAGGAATAACTTAAGATCAGAGCAGAACTGAAGGAGATAGAGACACAAAAAAAACGCTTCAAAAAAAAAAAAAATAAAAGAATCCAGGAGCTGGTTTTTTGAAAAGATCAACAAAATTGATAGACCTCTAGCAAGACTAATCAAGGAGAAAAGAGAAAAGAATCAAATAGCTGCAATAAAAAATGATAAAGGGGATATCGCCACCAATCCCACAGAAATGCAAACTACCATCAGAGAATGCTATAAACAGCTCTACACAAATAAACTAGAAAATCTAGAAGAAATGGATAAATTTCTGGACACATACATCCTCCCACGACTAAACCAGGAAGAAGTCAAATATTTGAATAGACCAGTAACAGGTTCTGAAATTGAGGCAATAAATAGCCTACTAACCAAAAAAAGTCCAGGACCAGATGGATTCACAGCCAAATTCTATCAGAGGTACAAAGAGGAACTGGTACCATTCCTTCTGAAAATATTCCAATCAATAGAAAAAGAGGGAATCCTTCTTAACTCATTTTATGAGGCCAGCATCATCCTGATATCAAAGCCTGGCAGAGACACAACAAAAAAAAAAAAAGAGAGAGAATTTTAGGCCAATATTCCTGATGAACATCGATGCGAAAATCCTCAAATTACTGGCAAGCTGAATCCAGCAGCACATCAAAAAGCTTATCCACCACAATCAAGTTGGCTTCATCCCTGGGATGCAAGGCTGGTTCAATATATGCAAATCAATAAATGTAAATCCATCACATAAACAGAACCAACCACAAAAGCCACTTAATTATCTCAACAGATGCAGAAAAGGCCTTCAACAAAATTTAACAGCCTTTTATGCTAAAAACTCTAAATAAACTAGGTATTGATGGAATGTACCTCAAAATAATAAGAGCTATTTATGACAAACCCACAGCCAATATTATACTGAATGGGCAAAAACTGGAAACATTCCCTTTGAAAACCATCACAAGACAAGGATGCCTTCTCTCACCACTCCTATTCAACATAGTTTTGGAAGTTCTGGCCAGGGCAATCAGACAAGAGAAATAAATAAAGGGTATGGTATTGAAATAGGAAGGGAGGAAGTCCAGTTGTCTGTTTGCAGACGACATGATTGTATATTTAGAAAACCCCATTGTCTCAGCGCAAAATCTCCTTAAGCTGATAAGCAACTTGAGCAAAGTCTCAGGATACAAAATCAATATGCAAAAATCACAAGCATTCTTATACACCAATATTAGACAAACAGAGAACCAAATAATGAGTGAACTCCCATTCATAATTACTAGAAGGAGAATAAAATACCTAGGAATCCAACTTACAAGGGATGTTAAGGACCTCTTCGAGGAGGACCACAAACCACAGCTCAATAAAGTAAAAGAGGACACAAACAAATGGAAGAACCTTTCATGTTCATAGATAGGAAGAATCAATATTGTGAAAATCGTCATACTGCCCAAGATAATTTATAGATTCAATGCTATCCCCCATCAAGCTACCACTGACTTTAACAGAATTAGAAAAAACTACTTTAAAGATCATATGGAACCAAAAAAGAGCCTGCATAGCCAAGACAATCCTAAGCAGAAAGAACGAAGCTGGAGGCATCATGCTACCTGACTTCAAACTATGCTACAAGGCTACACTAACCAAAATAACATGATACTGGTACTAAAACAGATTATAGACTAATGGAACAGAACAGAGGCCTCAGAAATACCACCACACATCTACGACCATCTGATCTTTGACAAACCTGACAAAAACAAGCAATGAGGAAAGGATTCCCTATTTAACAAATGGTATTGGGAAAACTGGCTAGCCATATGTAGAAAGCTGAAACTGTATCCCTTCCTTACACCTTACACAAAAATTAGCTCTAGATGGATTAAAGACTTAAATGTAAGACCTAAAACCATAAAAACCCTAGAAGAAAACCTAGGCAATAGCATTCAGGACATAGGCATGGGCAAAGACTTCATGACTAAAACACCAAAAGCAATGGCAGCAAAAGTCAAAATACACAAATAGAATCCAGTTAAACTAAAGAGGTTCTGCGCAGCAAAAGAAATATCATCAGAGTGAACAGGCACCCTAGAGAATGGGAGAAAATTTTTGCCATCTATCCATCTGACAAAGGGCTAATATCCAGAATCTGCAAAGAACTTAAACAAATTTCCAAGAAAAAAACAACCCCATCAAAAAGTGGGCAAAGGATATGAACAGACACTTCTCAAAAGAAGACATTTAATGCAGCCAACAGACATATGAAAAAAATGCTCATCATCCCTGGTTATCAGAGAAATGCTAATCAGAACCACAATGAGATACCATCTCACACCAGTTAGAATGGCAATCATTAAAAAGTCCGAAAACAACAGATGCTAGAGAGGATGTAGGGAAATAGGAACCCTTTCACACTGTTGGTGGGAGTGTAAATTAGTTCAACCATTGTGGAAGACAGCATGGCAATTCCTCAAGGATCTAGAACTAGAAATACCATTTGACCCAGCCATCACATTACTGGGTATACCCAAAGGATTATAAATCATGCTACTATAAAGACACATGCACACATATGTTTATTGCAGAACTATTTACAATAGCATATACTTGGAACCAACCCAAATGCCCATCAATGACAGACTGGATAAAGAAAATGTGGCACATATACACCATGGAATACTATGCAGCCATAGAAAATGATGAGTTCATGTGCTTTTCTGGAACAAGGATGAAGCTGGAAACCATCATTTGAAGCAAAATATCACAAGGACAGAAAACCAATCACCACCATTCTCACTCATAAGTGGGAGCTGAACAATGAGAACACATGGACACAGGGAGGGGAACATCACACACCGGGCCCAGTTTGGGGGTGGGGGCCTGGGGGAGGGATAGCATTAGGAGAAATACCTAATGTAAATGATGAGTTGATGGGTGCAGCAAACCAACATGGCACATGTATACCTATGTAACAAACCTGCTCATTGTGCACATGTACCCAGGTATAATAAAAATAAAATAAAAATTATTGCTTTGGCAAAAATAAATGGCTATATCCCATTGGCTTTAAAAATTTGAGTCTAAGCAATCCATTAAAATAATCTATTTTAACTTAAATTTTTTTTATAGATTTAGGGGTACAATTGCGATTGTGTTGCACAGATATATTGCCCAGTGGTGAAGTCTGGGCTTTGAGTGCACCTGTCAATCAAATAGTGTTCATACTGTTACTAAGAAATGTTTAGAAATGTCATAAGATCCTACCATTTTTGGAGATCATTAATACTAAAGACACAAGACCCTCCATAAGTCATTTAACTTCATACAGCTCATGTTTTTTATTTATAAAGATAGTATTTCTGTTCTATCTCTGTTTATGTAAGTATCAACTAAGATAATGGTTGTTAAATATAGAAAACCTCTGTTACTGTACTATTATAATGAAGACAATAATTTTTAGGATGTATACAACATACTAGGATTTTGGTATCTTTCATCAATAGTGTTAATTGAAACCATATTTATTTTTCTTTTTCGTTATGCAGTAAATTCAGATTTTGTGCAGTAAGTGACTTCACTTACCATTGCAAGGTGTGAAAGCTTATGAACCTGGAATGGTGAGAGCCAGACTTTGTCTCAAAAAAAAAATAAAATAAAATAAAAAAATAAACAGAAGAAAATGTACTAAGAAAAAGCATCAGATTTATAGACGATATACTTAAAGGATGGCAGTTAAGCAGAGTAAGAAATATTACTGTATGTACACTAGAAGCAACTGTGGCTCAAATTATTCCTTCTGAGTTTCTATCTGCCATTCATTTCATGGAATATTGTTGAGTTAGCCTATTTCACCTTCTATTAAGTGAAGGCTGAGGTGGACTGATTGCCTGAGCTCTGGAGTTTGAGACCAGCCTGGGCAACATGGTGAAACCCCACCTCTACTAAAAATACAAAAAATTACCCAGGCATGGTGGTGCATTCCTGTAGTCTCAGCTATTCGGGAGGTCCAGAGGGAGACTTCCATCTCCCAAAAAAAAAAAAAAAAAAAAAAGAAAAGAAAAGAAAATCCAAATAATATGCCTTTAAAGAAACAGAAGTTGATTTTGCTGTTATGAAACGACATGAAGTTAGATCTTCAAGATCTGGTAGTGCAATTCTCTCATCCTTAACTCATAGCTTCCATCTCTTAATCTTCATCCTAATGTTTTCACCCTAATTGAAAGAGTGAAAGTGGGCAGAATAGTGCATGACTAATTTTCTTTAAAGGAATTATTTAGAAGTGTTTCTTATCATGATCAAACAGACATGGTAACATTTAGCTTAAACTGGAAGATGTTATCTCGAGCCAGTGGCCATGTGTCCAACAACATTTAGATTATTTATTAGGAAAAAGAGAAAAAAATAGTATTTGTGAAAAAAGTAGTAGTCTCTGCCACAATCTTTTACCCATGTTTCGTAAAATATTTAAAATAAAAATCAAGCACTCTTACCATAATGTTCTGTCACAGTGTTGTTTTAAATTTCACGTAAAACATTAGTTCTATAGTAAAAATAAGTGTTTCTACTACAGTAGAAATATAGGAGAAATGAAGTGTTAAAGTCTCTCTTTAACTCTAGACCTTTTAAGTTATTAAAATTGTGAGCTTTTATTACTAAATCACTTAGGAAGTTGAGCATATTAGAGTAAGCAATGCTACACCGTGTAACAAATGCATGCCAAAATCTTAATGGCCTAATCCAATAAAAATGAATTTCTTGCTCATACAAAGTCCAATTTGGATGTTTCTGGTTGGTGAGTGACCTTCCCTATGGCTATGTTAGTGAGTCTACTGTCCCCCAATTATCTGACGTATCTTCTCCATCTTCCTGGGAGACAGAGTATGAGGATGTATGGAGAATTGTGAGAAATATATGGGCCAAGCCTTGAAGTGGCCCACCTACCTTCTGCCCACATGTCATTGACCACTACTTATTAACAGGGCCACATATAAATGTGACGTTGGTTGTGCATCCAGGAGTTAAGGGAAATTGGTTTTTTGAACACAGTGAACGGATATGTCTTCGGTCTTTCTGTTTGAGTCTCTTCATTGTTTTATTTTTCCCTCTAGGATCCAGTAATTCCTGAACTTTAGTTCTGGCCTGGGCTGGGATGCCTCTTTTTCATTGAGGCCTGAATTCTTAACTGTGAAAGAATAGATAATTTTCTCTTTCTTACCATTGCTTGCTTGCCCCACTCTTTCTGAAATAGTTTCCAATGTTATCCCATTTTCCACCACACGGAAAAAGGTCATGCTATTCTGTTTTCCATAATCATTATATATTCTTCTTTCCCCATGGTATTTCCCAAAAATTTATTCCATGTTTTACGGGTGAATAATTATTTCTATTAACTACTTTTTTAGAGTGAAGAATCACCTATCTCTTTTATCCTAACATCTACTGTTATCTCCTCCATGCTGAACAATGCCAGAACTATTTTTCATGTAGGTTGTTCAGGGCTTTGTCTCTATTCACTTAATTATTCCATCAGGAGACTATTGAGAGAAAAATCTATAACATAAAAACATAAGGGTCAAATTCAAAGCCATCATCAATCCTACTCAAAGACATAAACCTTAGAACATTATGGAAATCTTCAAAAGTTAACTTAATTGATTTTAAAATTATGCCAGCAACTAAAGCTACATGTTTTAGAAAGAGAAATATATGCCTCACATTTATTGATTAAAAATCATTTACAGAGTATCTACTATGTACAGATACTTTGCAATATACTAGGAATACATAATGACAGATTCTGCCCTCTTGAAACTTAATTAAGAACTAGATTGTGAAAAACTAATTATAATCCAAAGAAAATAAATGATTAAAAGAGACAAATATAAGTGTTACTAAATGAAGGAACCTAACCAAATATTTCTTGTCAGAGAAGTTTTTATTGATGATCTGATATCACCAAGAATGAGCTGGAACAGTTTCAGTAAAGTACAAAGAAGAAAAGGAGGAAAACTGACAAATGCTTTCCTATATCTTTACAAAATAAGCTTACAAATTACCAGATAACCTCTGTAATTAATAACAACTGTTAACATCACTACAATCCTACTTTTCTAAGCACCTTTCACATCCATTATCTTAATTATTCCTCTTAAAAGTCTTATGCCATATTTATTATTAAGCATAATTTATAAATGAGGAAACTGAGATTCTGAGAATTTATCTAATTTGACAATGTTACAGAGCTAACAGGTAGAAAACTTGGATCATTAGCAAGGGAGATCATGTCCTCAAGTGTTCCAAATAGAAAAGCCAAGTTTTAGATGCAGTTAGAGAGAAGTGGTTAAGAGTTGGACTACCTGGGTTTAAATTCCAGCACTATCACTGCTAGTTATCACTTAAGTTAAATGACTTTTGTAAGAATAACCTGCCCTTGCTTGAGGTCCCTCACTTGCAAAGTGATGATAATCACAATACCTACCTCATATGTTGTGAATATTACATGAGTCAGTATTTGTAAATTTCTTAGAACCATCCTTTTACTGCAATAGTAAAAGTTCCTTAAAATTACTGTCTTTCATGCTCATGCACACACTAATTTTCAAGCCCTATATAGAAACCAAATTCTAAATAATAGACTTGAGACTCAAACTGGACAAAAATTGTTTCAGGAAAATATTAATCCTAAATTAAACTTACATCCAAAGTGTAAAGAGCAGCAGAATGATATAATTTTTTTTTTTTTTTTTTTTTGAGACAGTCTCACTCTATTGGCCAGGCTGGAGTGCAGTGCTGTGATCT
>NW_012114866.1:914191-929366 GCF_000951035.1 Colobus angolensis palliatus | reverse complement strand
TTTTTTTTTTTGAGACAGTCTCACTCTATTGGCCAGGCTGGAGTGCAGTGCTGTGATCTCGGCTCACTGCAACCTCCATCTCCCAGGTTCAAACGATTCTCCTGCCTCAGCCTCCTGAGTAGCTGGGACTACAGGCATGTACCACCACCCCCGGCTAATTTTTATATTTTTAGTAGAGAAATCATGTTGGCCAGGCTGGTTTTGAACTCCTAACGTCAAGTGATCCCCCCGTCTCGGCCTCCCAAAGTGCTGGGAGTACAGGCGTGAACCACCATGCCCAGCCTGACAGAATGCTTTTAAAAGCCACCTTTAGGATGAAATTATGTCCTTCTACAAATTCTTACAATCTAGTAAAAAAGTTAAATTTAATAAGAATGAAAATTAGGCAAACGTATGTGAGCATTTGGTCTTATACAATATCTTGGTGACACCGCCAAAAATTCTTGCCTTCTTTGATACTTAAAATAGGAGTCCAGTTGACCATGTGCCCTGGAATCCTGTGATAGGAAACTGATGAAGTTTTCATCCAGAGAGTAAGAACCACCATGATAGGGCCTTTTCTAACCCAAGAGAGTACATTATGAAAAAGCTGGTTTTCAGCTTTTTATTCCAATGGATATGACAAGAATTAAGGGAAATAAAGAGACTATCATAACTGGAACAGAACTTCTATTGTCTATTTTAAATTTTATTGCAACTAATGGCTTTATACTAACTGAAAGAATGTAACAGATTAAGAGCAAAGCTTGGAAGTTTGGCAGATAATTGGCCAAAATTCTGACCTTGCTACTTATCTGCTTGTATTAGGTCATTCTCACATTGCTCTAAAGAAATACCTCAGACTGAGTAATTTTTTAAAAAAGGGTCATATTTACTCACAGTTCTGTAGGCTGTACAGGAAGCATAGTGCTAACATCTGCCTGGCTTCTACGGATGCTGAAACTTCTAATTACGGTAGCAGGCAAAGAGAGCACACTTCTTATATGGCCCGAGCAGGAGCCAGCGTGAAGCGTAGCAGGTGCCACACATTTTCAAATCATCAGATCTTGCGAGAACTCACTCACTATTGTGAGAACAGCATCAAAGGGATGGTACTATACTATTTATGAGAAATTTGCCCCATGATCAAATCACTTCCCACCAGGCCCCACCTCCAAAAGTGGTGATTACATTTCAACATAACATTTGGGCGAGGACACATATCCAAACTATATCATTACTGAATAACCTTAGATAAACCACGTATCCTCTTTGGGCCTTAGTTTCAACACCTGAAAGTTGGTTAAATAGTATCTTCTTTACAGATTTACTAGGAAGATAGCCGGGAGTGGCAGGTGCCTGTAATCCCAGCTACTCAGAAGATTGAGGCAGGAAAATCGCTTGAACCTGGGAGGCGGAGGTTTCAGTGAGCGGAGATCGTGCCACTGCACTCCAGCGCCTGGGCAATGAGAGCGAAACTCTGTCTCAAAAAAACAAAACACAAAAACAACAAAACAAAACAAAAAAACAGAGTTGCTATGAAGATGAAGTGCCATAAAAACCTAAGGAAACACATTCTAGCACCTACCACATAGGAATAGAAGGTGTAGTAATAGCAGTAATCTTTGTTGTAGAGAGGCAATTAAGTTAGTAGAGAAAACACAAACACCGAGATTAACAAGTAGAGAAACCCACTTAAAATAATAAACACCTTATTAACACAAAAAAACTTTATTGAATTTATAGAGATGACTTATGATGCATTGTGATTAATCATTGTCTTTGTGCAAACAATGAAAAGAATGAAAGCAGCTGTTTTTAAACCTTATTGTGCATTAGAATCACCTGGAGAACTGGTTAACACACGTGATGAGTCCCCACTTGACTTTCTGTTCAGTGATTCAATGTTAGGGCTAGAGGATTTGTATTTGTAACAAGTTTACAGGGGATGCTGCTGACTCTGGGACCACATTTTTCAAAACCACAAAATATGTGGAGTGTTTGTGCCCTGGGCTATGCTATAATAAGTACATAGTATGAAACACTCATGCACCACTGCATTTGCTTCGTTACTCTATTCCTCATAATCAAAGAAATCTCCTGAGTCAAAAGTATTTTCCAATAAACAAAAATGCTAATTAATTACATTTATGGCTGTAGAGCTAACACTTTGAGCAAACTGGAAGTTGGTTGAACGTTAACGCTTCTCGTGTATCTAGGGACTTGCTTAGATCCAAAAATGTTTTTTGATCTTCAATTGTATATTTCTTCTGTAAGCAGTTTAAATTACAAGCCTTTTCAAAGTATTCAGCCATCAAACACAGCCTCCTAAAACCATTGTGCGTAACCTTTTGAAGCTGTGTACTTAATTCCTCAATCAAGTTGCACATTAGGAGAGTAAATTGGAGGAATATAAGTCAGTGGGTCTAAAATCACTTTTAAAAAAAATCTTCAGATGCACTAATGTACATTTTCTATCTTCTTTTTATTTCCTTTTCTCCAGTTCTATCCCTGAAACACTATGAAATGTAAAAATAGGTTAAAATGCACTTAAGTGAAATTCATTAAGTTAAATGTGCTCTGTTCTTCTGAAGATTTAACTACGCATCTTTTCACGTTTCAAACTCTTAACAGGTGTGCTTAAAGTGCAACATCTGTAACTCATCTTCCTAAACAGAAAGATACAGAATTATATGAGGTGATATATGTGCCAATGCCTAGCCAGTGACTGTTACAAAGTAGTTGCTCGATTTCTTAATTTTCAAAGGAACATGGAAGAGTTACCAGTAAGAAAATATGTGAAGGCATAAGTTTATAGTGTAAGATTTTAAAGGTAGAAACATTTTTGGTGTCAGAATATAGAAGGTGAAAATTTCACATCAAGGAACGCATATATTCACAGGTAGAGTTTTTGAAGCATGAGCTCACGTTTAGAGAATGGAGATCAATTTAGCTTAATTCAGTGCAGTGCAACCCTGGTCACATGTTAGAACGACCCAGAATGGTTTTCAAACTCCAAGTACCTCAGTCCCATTCTAAACCAGTTATATCTGAATCTCCAGGTATGAGAGATAAGCATCAATATTAAAAAGAAACAAACATAAACTTTTCAGAGTAGTATTAGGGAAGAAAAGAGCAAAAAGAGATCAACTAGTTGAAATTTTCTATTGTTGGGGGCCAGGAACAGTGGTTCACAGCTGTAATCCCAACACTTTAGGAAGCCAGGGAGGGTGGATCACCTGAGGTCAGTAGTTTGAGACTAGTGTGACCATCATGGGGAATCCCCATCTCTACTGAAAATACAAAAATTAGCTGGGCATGCTGCTTGCACCTGTAATCCCAGCTACTCTGGAGTCTGAGGCAGGAGAATCACTTGAATCTGGGAGGTGGAGGTTTCAGTAAGCTGAGATTGCACCACTGCATTCCAGCCTGGACAAAAGAGCGAGACTCCATCTCAAAAAAAAAACATTCTATCTTTGCCATTGATCTGAAACTGGGTTTATTAATTTCCTATAGGAATATAACTTGCAAATGTTAAGGCATAACATAATTTGGGGGAACTCTTACTGCCCTTCACAAAGAACATTGAGCTATTTTGGCATCTGTGACTAACAATGTCCCTACTGGCTCATTAAAATTTCTTTCCATGAAGAATTCCTGGACAAAGTTGAGATAATAACACATTCTGCACCTTGCTGTAATTTGGTAGCTAAAAACGACAAGTCCACAAATTCATTGTAGGGGTATAGTGCAAAGAAATTTCCAAGGATAAGTCAGTACAGACACTATCCAGCAGTATATGCAAAAAGGAGCACAGGTATTGGAATCAATGGTTCAGATCATTGATTCCCCAATTACTAGCTTTAATTTACTTGTTACTTAACTTCTATAAACTGTAGTTTTCACATTTGTAAAATTGAGGTAGTGATAATATTCACATCACAAGTAGCCCTGAGATTCAAATGAGATTATTTACATGAAAGATATTTGAAAACCTGGATATATATGGGCACTATTTTGGGGTACCTAGAATTTCCTGTTTGACTTATTCTTCCAAAACAGAGTCAAATCTCAGACAGAGAAGCCACTGATGTTGGAGTAATTATTTCTATTTTTTTTCAAGTTGACTTTACCAACCAAGAAAATGAACTCTTTGAAAAGATAAAATAGAAAATAGTTTTTCATATTTTTAGATTATTTGTCATTCATAACATTTTCTCTGTTTTGTCACTTGACAGGTGACAGAGTAGAGCTCTCTAAAATTACCTTGTAGGTTTTGTGGAAATTCTCTCTCCTATTCCCAGTCTCTGTGGGATACGTAAGTGAAAGATTGAGAAGTATTTTATATTTGTTTCTCTTTTAAATATGAAGATGTTCAAGTCTCTGATTTTTATTATCAAAAATCAAAACAAACAATTTGATCTCTAATTCTGAGGTGTTTCTAGTCTATTTGAAGAGACAATATATACATAATTTATTTAAAATTGTTAATATAATAAAACTATTTACAACTGTTTATATTAATCTGGTATGTATTAAAAGAATCTTGGTTCAACCTGGGGCTTTACGTTATTTCTAAGCACATATCACAATGTATTCTGAAAACTCTGTGCACTTTTTCTTTAGCTGTTGTTTTTTTTTTTTTTTTTTCCTTAATAATATTAGAGGCTTTTCCAGATGCGACATCTGTCAGGTCAGTATAGTAGTGAATAATGAAATACTACTAGCCTGGCTGAAAATGCTCTTAAAATGTCAGTCCATTCTAGTTCCTAAGACACCTAAGAACACCTAACACAGGATGAGGGCAGTCAGCAGCGAGGTTTCCACAGAAAAAATTAAGTTTAGGAAGGAGGGAGATGCGTGATGCTAGAGTGGTACCTAATGGTGTGGAGTTGCAGCAAAAGATACACTTTTGCATTGGGAGTGCACCATATTCTTGG
Organism: Colobus angolensis palliatus; assembly: GCF_000951035.1. Taxonomy (NCBI): domain Eukaryota; kingdom Metazoa; phylum Chordata; class Mammalia; order Primates; family Cercopithecidae; genus Colobus; species Colobus angolensis. The sequence continues at coordinate 924,447 of NW_012114866.1, read as the reverse complement.
TCAGCAGCACCCATTTATCACATGCAATGTGATTAGAGAAATAATAGTTACTACTCAGGGAGTATTCACTTTGCACCAGATCTATACTAGTTGCTTTTATACCTGCTATCAAAATTAATACTTGCTACTAACTGATAAGTGGACACTATTTACTTCCTCTCTTACCACTGAAGCCCCCAAAATATAAATAACTTGACAAGGATTATACTTCCAGTATGTAACATAGAATTTAAGCCAAGTTCTACTCAGTTCTAAAAATCTTTTTTACAGCAGTATCTTCAAAGTGGCATAGATACACTACTGCAGGTTCACAAAGACTTTCTAAGGGGTAGCTCATCCTTCCAAGTATACTTTTCCAAATGAATCTTATTGAGAAGACTCCTGAAGATTCTCCTTCACCCACTCTCCTTTCAAAATCTCCCTTCTCCGATGTTTCAGAAGAGCCTATCTTCCACCTATTCTGAATTCATTTGCAATACAATCTGCTCCCAGAATGGGAAAAACTTTCAGAGTGTTTGACAAGTGGGAAATCCAAAATATTTGTGCTAGTATTGCCAACATGTATAATTTTAATTACTAGGCAACAAACTTCTTAAGAGTTGAGTAGTTTATAAATAAATTCATCATTTGTGAAATTGCTTTTATCAAATAAGTTTTACTTGAGTTGTCATTTGATGGATCAAATTGTAAAAACTAATTTTTTGCTGGATTGTATCATTATTAGCTTATTTAGCTCAAATGAGTTCAAAAAAGTAAGTAAAATTTGTATAAATATTTCTTTACCCTTATCTACTTATTTATAAGAACAAAGTTTCCTGGCAGTTATTTAGTTTTTAAAATTTAGAATATAATTGATATACCTATTTTTGTTACAGAGAATTTTGGTAGGCTACGTATTATTTTCCCTTTTTAAAATTTATAAATAAAAATTGTATATATTTATGGTGCATCACATGATGTTTTGATGTATGTATATATTGGGAAATGGCTAAATCAAGCTACTTAAAATATCTGTTGCCTCACATACTTATTTGGGTAGTAAGAACATTTAAAATCTACTCTCTTAGCAATTTTTAAGTATACCATGCATTGTTATTAACTATAATCACTATGTTGTGTGATAGATCTCCTGAACTTATTCCTCCTATCCAACAAAAGTTTTGTATCCTTAGACTAACATCTCCTTAATCATCACTAATATGTTTTAAATAATTTAAGCATAACGTATATAACATTCAGATATAATTGTGTAGACAAATAGTATACAAATACAAGTTCAAGTATAAAAAGGTAACTCCAGAAAGTTACAGACTATCAAAGAAGAGTTTAAGTTGTTTTTGATATGGATGATGGTATCAAACAATCATAGTGGATACATTTTTTGAAAGTAATAATATATGTTCATTTTAAATTGACACTGTTTGCAATATCCTTGTATTATATCCTCTGAAACTATTTATGATTATGATTAAAACAATTTGATAGTACAGTAGGAAAATTATAGTTAACAACAATTTATTGTATTAACTAGAAGAGAAGCTTCATAAGATTCCCGACACAAAGAAAAGATAAACGATTGAGGTGATCGATATTCCGATTACTCTAATGTGATCATTACACTTTGTACATTATAGGCATCAAAATATCACATGTACCCCAAAGATATGTACAATTGTTAAACGCTAATGAAAAATAAAAAAAATTAAAAATTATTTAAAATTAATTTAAATTAAAAAAATCAGTTTGGGACCTACTTTAAAAAGTGTGAGAGTGTAAGTGGTTTTAAATTTTTCATTTGGTGCTACTTAAAGATAAAATCTTGAAAACAACTTCTATGCAGAACATTGTCCTCAGTGACATGATTTATTGCTACATAGCCAAGGAAGTAAACCATTGTATTTAGGAGCATAAGTTCTATACTAAAACAGGTATCTGCTCTAACCGTAACCTCCAATTTGTTACTTTACCTTAGACAAGTTCTTTGCCCCCTGTAAGCCCCTTTTTCCGCTTCTATAATAATGGAGGTACTTAATTGGTCAGATCTTTCTTTTTTTTTTTTTTTATTATACTTTAAGTTCTAGGGTACATGTGCATAACGTGCAGGTTTGTTACATATGTATACTTGTGCCATGTTGGTGTGCTGCATCCATCAACTCTTCAGCACCCATCAATTCATCATTTATATCAGGTATAACTCCCCAATGCAATCCCTAGATCTTTCTAAATGTCACATAAAATTACGTCAAGATCTAGAAAAATCTCTACACAGATTGTCATGTATGTATATTCACAGAAGTTGTCATAAATAAAACTGTACAAAGGAGAGGGACATGCATGTTCTTAGGCTAATCTTTCAGAGGGATCACGGATTGGTATGGTCTCCCAGAATGAATAAAATAAGTTCAAAAGGAGGTAAAAGGAGGGAAAAACACCACTACCTGAAGGGGCAGAAACACTATGAGCCATACTAGTGGGAGAGCACAAGGCATGTGATGCAAAAATTAAGAACTGCACCTTTAATAAGGAAGATATTGCCAATAAAATAGTTCTACTTCCATGAAATAAAGCTAGAACCTCCCTGCCTAAATCCTAATTTTTTTCACTGTTTCTGTTATAAGTCTGGTTTACATTACAATCTTGTTCACAATTTCTGCTTGCTTGATATTTCTAAATTCTGAATGACCTTTGTCATGTTCCCCCAACTTGGTTCCTGTTTACAATTCAATTTTGTTATTCAAACTTCTTTTTCTGGTCCTAACTCTCAGTTTTGCATGAGTGGGCACAAAAAGTCACCTTCCTCTTCGTCTTGTTAATGGGCATATGAGAGAGAACACAAAATTCCAAGAGCTCATATCTTAGCATCTAATTGATACAGATTAAAATCCCAACTCTACCTGGGTAGTTTGGTAAACTCAGAACTTCTCTGAACCTCAGTTTTCTTTGAATAGGGATAATAATTTCTAACTAACAGAGTTACTGTAAAGATTGACGAACATATGTCACAAAAAACATTTAGCATACTCAACATTTAGAAAATAATAGCTCTTATTAAAAATTTTCCCATTATTACTGTTGCTGATGTAATAAACGGAAATATTTATTGGAGTTCTGATTATTTTTGAAATTAATGTTTTGTAAAATCAAACACATTATGAACTGATATGAAAGATGTTCCTGTGAAAGAGGAATTGAAATGTGAAAAGTCACAAATTTTACGCTTTCTCTGGAACCAGAAACCAAACTTAAAGTGTTCTCTGGAACTGGAAAGCAAGGGGATACATAACAGTCTGAAAAGATCTGCTGTGAGTGTTGTTACAGACTAAAGTGAGAGTGACTGGTGGTTATTATAAAATGTTCCTATGACTTGTCCATATTGAAACAGAAATTACAGGCAGAAGGAACAGGAGGGAACACAAATTGGCTCAGCCTCTTTTATCTGGTTAAGCAGTCTATTGTACCCAAATTGAGGCCATTTAATTCCACAAATATTGATTGAATACACATTGGGTATCCAGAATGTAAAGAGTCTCAACGCAGAATGAATTTTATTTTTGATTTTATATTTTGAATTGGGCTTTAAGTTATAGTTATAAATCAAATGGGATAATCACTTGGGTTTTCAGTCATTAAAGTAATTTTTTTTTTCATTTTTTTTACTGAACAGGATTTGCTAGTCCACTTACTGGGATAGCAGATGCCTCTCAAAGCAGCATGCACAATGCCTTGCACATCTATATGAATGGAACAATGTCCCAGGTACAGGGATCTGCCAACGATCCCATCTTCCTTCTTCACCATGCATTTGTTGACAGGTTGGTTAATATTTCTTTATAAAGTATCTGCTCATTGGATTTAAATAGAGGGTGCCTATCAAGTGTGATTTAAGTTATTAAATAAAAGCTAAGAAGTTATGGTAGTCTATTGTCTATGTTCAGGTTGTCCCCAAAACAGACCTTAGGCTAAGCATTTGCACGCAAATGTATAATAAAGAAAGTGTTTATAAGGATATATTAGTAAGAAGGTGGATTAGGCAGGATACAAAAGAAAGAAAAGCAAAATAAGGGTACAATGTCAATTGAAATCCCAGACTCCACTAGATCTTCGTAGAATGTAAAGTATACCCTAGTTCGTCCTACCAGAAGAAAAAGAGATGAGTCTTTGGACTTCCACGCTAAAGAGCCATTGGCTACAGGTTGCCCTGAGGTAGGGGATATAAAACTCTTAAGAGCTTGATTCCAGATATGGCCCCAGTACCCAAGGGCAGCCTTCTAAAGGCTTCAGGAGAAAGTAGTTAAGAGCAAAAAATGAGAAAGCAGGGGGATGGACACACAGAACTGATATAGGAATTTAAGGCCATGTGGGCCTAGCACTAACCTACTACATCTGTCATCAGTATATCTTTCCGTCTGGAAATTGTATTATTTCTTCTCTTTTTGAACCTAACACACTCACATACAAGGAAGTACAAACTGATCTCTTTCACCGGCCTGAACAGTACATTGTTAATTCTCCAGACAGAGTGCACTATGGCCCAACTGTCCTATTTAATGTGATTTAATTCTCTTGGAGCTTTTATTCTCCTTATTAACCCTCTTCCATTACATGTGTAATGTCTTAGACATATTAAGTTATAGACTTAATTGTAGGTGATGATAGCAGAAAAGAAACTGTTCAGAGGAAGGTCAGCTGTCTACTCTTGAAATTTTTCAAAAAGAAAGGAGAAAATAAAGCATCAAATCATGACTGACAAATGCTGTGGAGTGTTCTTTGTCCCCTCTACGGTAATTTTCTCACCATAGTTAATGCATAAAGGACACAGATCAATACCTGCCATTAAGATAATACTATCATCTTCTTGGGTAAAAATAGGAGGACTTTTTTTCATGTTTTAAAGATAAGGAAACTGAAACTGAGAATTAAGGATTTTACTTAATTTATCAACATCTTCTCTTCACTCGTGTCCACAGGAACATGGACATAATATCAAATAAGAAAGTGACCATTATCCAGGAAAATCATTAGGCAGATTTTTATTGGCTTCATGGCAATTCTCATATAATGAGAATTAAGTAACAGTCTATGTTAAGTTTTATTCAGAAATCAGTGAATAAGAACATGTATGAACACCAAAATGCTGGTGCCAATTCCAACATCACAACCACCTATACCCATATATAAGAGAGAAAAGCATAGTGCTGGAATAAAATGTTACCAGAAAAGATAAATTGAATGCTTTTTAAAGAGTCATTTTTATGTCACTTTTTGGTGTAAATTTTTGCCATTTTTAATCTCTAGAACTACCCAGTGAACTCTAAAGATTTAAGTATGATCACTCTTGCCACCTCCATTCAATATAGTATTAAAAGTTCTACCCAATTAGCAATTAGGCAAAAAAAAAGAAAAAAAGAAAATGTATCAAAATATGAAAGAAAGAGGATGGTGTTTCTGTTTACTGATGATCTGACCTTATATACAGAAAAGTCTGAGAATTCACTGGAAAACTGTTACAACTGATAAATTAAGTAAACTTACAAGATACAAATGCAACGTACAAAAATTGGTACTGTTTCTGTACACTAACAATGAACTATCTGAAAAAGAAGCTAAGAAAACAACCCCATGTACAACAGCATCAAAAAATAAAATACTTAGGAGTAAATTTATCCAAGAAAATGAAAGATGTGTACACTGAAAACTATAAAATATTGATACAAGTAACCATATATCACAAAAATAAATAAAAAGATATCCTCTATTCATAGATTAGAAAAATTAATGTTGTTAAAATTACTATACTACCCAAAGAAATTTACATATTCAATGTAATCCTATCAAAATACGAAGACATTCTTTACAAAAATAGAAAAATAGTCTTCAAATTCATATGGAACTACAAAAGGGCCTGAATAACCAAAACAATTTTGAGCAAAAAGAACAAAGCATCACATTCCCTGATTTCAAAATATACTACAAAACTATAGTAATTATAATGGCATGGTAATGGCATAAAAGCAGATTTACTGTTCATTGAAACAGAATTGAGAACCCATAAGTCAATCCAATAATTTTGACAAAGATACCAAAAACAATGGGGAAATGACAGTCTCTGCAATTAGTCATTTGGGGACAATTGGATAGCCACATTCAGCAGAATGAAATTGGACCCATATCTAACGCTATATCCAAAATCAATTCAAAATGAATTAAATACTTAAATACAGGGATTAGAAATTGTGAAACTGCAGGAAGAAAGCATACAGTAAAAGCTCCAAGACTTTGGTCTGGGCAATGATTTTTTTGGATATGAGGCCCAAAACATAGACAACAAACACAAAAATAGACAAATGGGATTACATCAAACTAAAAATCTCCACGCAACCAAGAAAATAATTAACATGATAGACAGACAACTTACAGAATAGTAGAATATATTTGCAAACCATACCTCTGGTAAGGGGTTAATACTCAAACTATATAAGAAACTCAATTCAATAGTTAGAAAACAGAAAAACTAATTTAAAAAATTGGGCACAGGATGTGAATAGACACTTCTCAAAAGAAGATATGCAAATGTCCAACAGGTACATGAAAAGATGCTCAACATCACTAATCACCAGGAAACACAAATAAAAACCACAATGAGATAACATTAATATTACCTCACACCTTTTAGAACAGCTATTAATAAAAAGACAAAGACAAGAAGTGTTAGAGACTATGTTAAAAAAAAAAAAAAGGGACTTTGGGAGGCCAAGGCAGGCAGATCAGGAGGTCAGGAGTTTGAGACTAGCCTGGCCAACATGGTGATACCCCGTCTCTACTACAAATACAAAAAGTAGCCATGCGTGGTGGCAGATGCATATAATCCCAGCTACTCCGGAGGCTGAGACACAAGAATTGCTTGAACCTGGGAGGTGGAGGTTGCAGTGAGCTAAAATCATGCCATTGCACTCCAGCCTGAATGACCAGGTAAGACTCCATCTCAAAAAAAAAAAAAAAAAAAGGAAGGATTGTACACTGTTCATGGGAATGTAAATTAATATAGTCATTTGGGAAAACACAGCAGTTTCTTAAAAAATTAAAAATAAAACTATCATATTATTCAGCAATTCCACTCCTGGGCATATATCCAAAGGGAAATATATCTGAACTTCCAAGTTCATTGTAACATTATTTATATACAAAACCAACCCAAATATTGATAACGATGGATGGATTAAGAAAATGTGGTATATATACACAATGGAACACTATTCGGCCATAAAAAAGGAAAACCCTCTCATTTGCAACAACATGGATGAATCTGGAGTTCAGTATGTGAAATAAAATGATTCAGGCACACAAAGACAGAAACTGCATGATCTCACTTATTTGTGGAGTCAAAAGAAAATTTAAACTCCTAGAATTAGAGAGTAGAGGATGGTTACCAAGGGCTGGAGCTGGTGTGGGTTGGAGGGAAGTTGGTCAAATGATACAAAATTTCAGTTACGTATAAGAAGTAGGCCAAGCGAAGTGCCTCATGCCTGTACTTCTAGCACTTTGGGAGGCTGGGATGGGTGGATTGCCTGGGCTCAGGAGTTCGAGACCACCCTAGGCAACACAGTGAAACCCCATCTCTACTAAAAATACAAAAATTTAGCCGGGGATGGTGGTGTGCGCTTGTGATCCTAGCTACTCAGGAGGCTGAGGTAGCAGAATCGCTTGAACCTGGGAGGCCAAGGTTGTAGTGAGCTGAGACTGTGCCCCTGCACTCCAGCCTGGGCAACAGAGTGAGATTCCATTTCAAAAAAAAAAGGAAGAAAGGAAAAAAAGAGTAAATTAAGAGATCTGTTGTACAGCGTGATGACTAAAGTTAATGACAATGTATTGTATTCTTGAAAATTGCTAAGAAAGTAGATTTTAACTGTTCTTAGCACACGAAAAGTAAAAAATAAGTATGTGAAGTTAATTAGTTTGAATTAGCCATTCACAATGTATGCATAAAGGGACACATCAAAATATAGTGGGCTTAGTTCCAGGCTACTACAATAAAGTGAATATCTCAATAAAGAGAGACACAAAGTTTTGGGTTTCCCAGTGCATCTAAAAGTTATGTTTATGGAATGAACCCAGGTGCTCATCAATGGTATATTGGACAAAGAAAATGTGGTATATTTACACCATGGAATACTACAAGAAAGAACAAAATGATGTCCTTTGTAGAATGTAGCGGGAGGCCATAATCTGAAGTAAATTAACACAGGAACAGAAAACCAAGCACTGCATATTTTCTCTAATAAGTGGGAGGTAAACACTGGCTACATATGAACATAAAGATGGAAGCAATAGATACTTGGGACTACTAGAGTGAAGAGAGAAGGAGGGGCATAACAGCTGAAAAACTACCTAATGTGTACTATGCTCATAACCTGGATGATGGGTTCAATCATACCCAAACTTCAGCATCATCCAATATACCTTTGTAGCTAACCTACACATGTCCCCCTGATTCTAAAATAAAAGTTGAAAAAGAAAAAAAATACTAAAAATTAAAATTATGTTTCTGCTTCTCTGTAGACTAAGTGTACAATCTCATTATGCCTAAAAAGCAATTTATATACCTTAATTTAAAGATACTTTATTGCTAAAAAATGCTAACAATCATCTGAACCTTCATCAAGTCAAACTTATGCTGGGGGAGGGTCTTGCCTTGATGTTGCTGGCTGCTGAATGATGAGGGTGATGGCTGCTGAAAGCTGGGATAGCTGCTGCAATTTTTAAAAATGAGACAACAATGAAATTTGTTACATCAATTGATACTCCCTTTCACAAAAGAATTTTCTGTAGCATACTATGCAGTTTGATAGCATTTTACCTATAGTAAAATTTCTTACAAAATTGGATTCAATCTTCTGAAAGTCTGCTGCTGCTTTATCAACTAAGTTTATCTAATATACTAAATACTTTGCTACAATATCAAAACATTGACAGGATCTTCACCAGGAGTAGATTCCATCTCTAGAAACTACTTTATTTGCTTAACCATAAAAATCAAATCCTCGTGTGTTCAAGTTTTATCATGAGATTGCAGCAATTCAGTCATACCTTCAGGCTGTGCTTATAATTCTAGTTCTCTTGCTATTTCCATGATATCTGCAGTTATCTCCACCACTGATACCTTGATCCCCTCAAAGTAATCTATTAGGATTGGAATCAACTTCTTCCAAACTCCTGTTAACATTAATATTTTGTTCTCCTTCCGTGAATCAGAAATGTTCTTAATGACATCTAGAATGGTGACTCCTTTCCAAACGGTTTTCAATTTATTATGCCCAGATCCATCAGAGGAATCACTATCTATAGAATACAGCCTCACAAAATGTACTTCTTAAATAAAATTTGAAAGTTCAGATTACTCTCTGATCCATGGGCTACAACATAGATATTGTGTTAGCAGGCATGAAAACAGCATTCATCTCCTAGTATATCCCCATCAGAGCTTTTGGGTGACCAGGTGCCTTATAAATGAGCAGTAATATTTTGAATGGAATTGTTTTTCCAGGGAGTAGGTCTCAACAGTGGGCTTAAAGTATTCAGTAAACCATGCTGTAAACAGATGTGCTATCATGCAGGCTTTGTTGTTTCATTTACAGAAAAAAGCCAGAGTAGATTTAGAGCATTTCATAATGGCCCTGGGAGTTTCAGAGCAATAAATGAGCACTGGCTTATACTTAAATTTACCAGCTGCATTAGCTCCTAGCAAGAGTATCAGACTATCCTTTGAAGCTTAATCCTTTATTATCCTTTGAGCATTAATTTCTCCTTAGTAGCTGTGAAAGTTCTAGATGGCATCTTCTTCTAATAGAAGACTGTTTTGTCTACATTGAAAATCTGTTGTTTAGGGTAGTCACCTTCATCTGTTATCTAGATCTTCTGGATAACCTGCTGCAGCTTCCCATTGCACTTGTTGCTTCACTTCGCACTTTTATGTTATGAAGACTGCTCTTTCCTTAAATCTTATAAACCAATCTTTGCCACCTCAAACATTGTTCCTGCAGCTTACTCACCTCTTTGAGCCTCCGTAAGATTAAGAGAGTCAGGGCCTTGCTCTCATTTAGGCTTTAGTTTAAGGAAATGTTGTTGCTGGTTTGATCTTCCATCCAGACCACTAAAATTTTCTTCGTATCAGCAGTAAGACTGTTTTTCTTTCTTATTGCGTGTGTTTACTGGAGTAGCACTTTGCATTTCCTTCAAGAACTTTTCTTTTTTTTTTTTTT